>NC_080059.1:14908120-14938120 GCF_026212465.1 Amaranthus tricolor | reverse complement strand
AAGTATAATAAAAATCATTACTAACTAAATATATCATAATCCACTAGTGGAAAAAACGTATTTGCTGCTTATCATTTGCTGCGGTTTTTCTATATACGCAGCAATAAATAGGAAAAAGAATAAGAAAAAAAAACCATTAATTGTTGCGGTTTTAGGCCTTGATCGCAGCAAATACTCAGTTGCAATGATAATTCCTGCGGTTTTGCCCTTGACCGCAGCAAATAAGGCACTCAATTGCTTCGGTTTTTCTTTTCACCGCATCAAATAAACTGTATTAACATAGGGCCTTTTTAACGTTTATATTTTCATAAGACGAAACCCTTCTGTTTCATTAATTATACCACAAACGAACATATACAACAACGACTATTCTTCTTCTTCTCCATCTAGACTTCAAACTTCAAACATCTGTTGTTCTTGTTCATCATCAAACTTCAAATTTCGAATTTTCATAAACCCCCTACTTGTTCATCATCTGCTCGACTATTCTTCTTCTCCCACCACTTCTACTGTTCATCATTCTTCGAAACCGTTTGAAACCAAAGGCATTTGGTCTTGTTCATCTTCAAGACTCACGAATTAAGGTATTATTCGTCTTTTGAAATTCTCAAGCCTTTAAGTTTTTTGCAATATCATAACATACGAAAATTAGGTATTATTTGTTTTGTAAATTCGCAAGTTTATATTTTTATAGTTTCACTTGTAATTTAGTAATTTAGTTAAAAATGTGATTTGTTAATTATTTACATATTTAGTAATTATTTGTGAATGTGGTTTTTGTGGTTTGTTAATTATTTGCATATTTTATTAAAAATGCGGTTTGTTGTTATACTTGTCTTTAATTATTAGAATTAGAATACTTATATTTCTATGGTTAAATGATTTAATTTTATTAAGCTTAATATTGAAGTATGAAGTATATAATTAGAATATGTTTGGTTATATAGAATTAGAATATGTTTGGTTATATAAAATTAGAATGTGACGTATATGAAGTATGAAGTATACAATGTTAATTATTCAAAGTATATAATTTTTAGGGTTAAATATGTTTGTTATAAATAAGTATATATGTTTAAAAGTTGTGTATTAATTTTTTTTTGAATTAATTAATCACACTAATTAGGATGACAAAAGATCGTTCTTGGATGTATGGAAGCATTGAATCGTCTGAATTTATTGATGGCGTATTAGAATTTTGTAGTATTGCGGTTGAACAACAAGTTAGGACGGGGGGAGTTGGTTTTTATTGCCCATGTGTCACTTGTGGCAATGTATCAAAGGTAGATAGTGTTTATATCCTTAGGGAGCACATACTTCGACGTGGGTTTAGGCCTCAATATCATGTTTGGGTTTGTCATGGTGAGGAGGGAGTTTACAAAGAGAAAAGTGTTGTTGAGGACGTCAATAATGTGGCCAATGTCAATGAGGATGTAGTAGATCATGTTGATGGGTATGAGACAGATAAAGAGAACGTCGATGAGGATGTGGATCATGTTGATGAGATGATGAAGGGAGTCGAGGATGAGTTAGGAAAACGTCCTCGTGTTTTTGACTTGTTGACAGAGGCTTCTTAAAAGCTTTTGTACCCTGGATGTACAAAGTTGACCAAACTAACAGCAATGTTGACAACTTTCAACATTAAGTCAAAGTTCAATTGGAGCGACGTTAGTTTCACAATGTTATTAGAAGCATTAGGTGAGATGCTTCTTAAGAGAAATGAACTTCCAAAGTCGACATATTATGCCAAAAAGCTCATGTGTCCTTTCGGCTTAGAGTACCCAAAGATTCATGCTTGTCCGAATGATTGTGTGTTGTATCGGAATGAAAACGAGAACTTAGAAGATTATCCTAGGTGTGGGTTATCGCACTACAAGCGTAAAGGGGCTCGAGATGCTAAAGGGCCCCCGGCTAAGGTATTGTGGTATCTTCCAATAATACCTAGATTCAAGTGCGTTAAATTTGAGGTGGCATGCAGATAGGGTGAAGAAAGGTCACTTGCTCACACATCCATCTGATTCTCCGGAGTGGAAGAGTATTGATAGGTTGCATAAGACTTTTGGTGATCAAGTTCGTAATTTAAGGATCGGACTGTGTACGGATGGAATGAACCCATTCGGCAATCTTAGTTCTCAACATAGTACTTGGGCTGGTACTTTTAGTGATCTATAATTTGCCACCTTGGTTGTGTATGAAGCGTAAGTACATTATGCTTTCGCTTCTTATCTCGAGTCCTAAAAAACTTGGCAATGACATAGATGTTTTTCTTACACCTCTCGTTGAGGATTTGAGAAAGATGTGGGATGAAGGCGTTTCAGTGTTTGATGCTATGCTAATGAGGAGTTCACCTTGCGTGCAATGCTTTTATGCAACGTTAATGATTTTCCGGCATATGGCAACTTATCTGGGTATAAGAACAAAGGGATGAAAGCATGCCCAATATGTATCGATGACATGGAATCCACGTGGATTCTTAAGTGCAAACACGTATTCATGCAACATCGAAAGTTCCTCCCACGAGACCACTAATATCATAAGAAGAAGAAGTTGTTCAATGGGGAGGTTGAGGACCGTGTAGCTCGTTGACCGTTGACCGTTGACCGGTTATGACGTTTATGAACAGGTTAAGGGAGTTGAGACTGTATTTGATAAAACGGAAAAGTGCAAGGGGGTGAAGACCGATTATGGAAAAAAGAATCAATCTTTTGGAAGCTTCCATATTGGAGAGATCTACAGGTTAGGCATTGTCTTGACGTTATGCATATAGAGAAAAATGTATGCAATGCCATACTCGGGACTCTCATGAACATTCCGGGTAAGACAAAGGATGTTAGGGCCGTGCGAGATTGGTTTGAATGTAAGGGTCTTCGTCCGGAGTTGTGGGCACATATTAAGGTGAGTAAGAAAAGAAATAGAGCTGATGAAGTTGGTGGCAATAAGAAGAAGATGTGTAATGACAAAGTTTATTTGCCTCCAGCTTGCTACACATTGTCCAAAGCAGAGAAGCGGACATTTTGTGTGTGTTTGTATGGTATTAAGGTTCCGTCTAGGTATTCATCCAACATGAAGAGATTTGTGAGCCTAAATGGTGAGCTGAAGTTTGGAAGCATGAAATCTCACGACATGTAATGATGCAAGTGTTCTTACCAATTGCAATCTGTTGAATACTGCCAAAACATGTGAGATATGCTATTACCGACCTATGTTCGTTCTTCAACACAATTTGTAGTAAAGTTCTTGATCCCTTTAAACTTGATGCACTTCAACTCGACGCGATTTTAAATTTATGCAAGTTTGAGATGTATTTTCCACCTTCTTTCTTTGACATAATGGTTCATCTTATTGTCCATCTCGTTCGTGAGATCAAGCTTTTGGGTCCAGTTTTTCTAAGGTGGTGTTATCCTTTTGAAAGACACATGGGTGTTTTACAAAAGAAGGTGTGGAATCCAGCACAACCCG
The DNA here is from genome assembly GCF_026212465.1 of Amaranthus tricolor. NCBI lineage: Eukaryota > Viridiplantae > Streptophyta > Magnoliopsida > Caryophyllales > Amaranthaceae > Amaranthus > Amaranthus tricolor. The sequence continues at coordinate 14,934,661 of NC_080059.1, read as the reverse complement.
AGGGGAGTATGATTCAATGCACTGTGAGCGATGAAATTAGTAACTTTATATCCGAGTATTTGTCCATGGCAAAGCCTATTGGACTTCCCATCTCTAGACATGAAGGAAGGCTTGAGGGAAAAGGAACAATTGGCTCCAAATCGGTCACACCTCCTCGAGACAGCCTTCTACAAGCACACTTGTATCTGTTGCATCATATTCCGGAAGTTCATCCTTTTTTGAGTGAGCATTTTGATATATTGCGCGCTATACATCATTCCAAAGGGGATAGGGCATTCATGCAGTTGCATAACAAGACGTTTATTAATTGGTTTCATAATAGAGTAATATGCAAAAAACTCAAGGGTGTATCCGAAATTATTAAGTGGTTAGCTATTGGTCCGCGTGATGATGTCAACAAATATGAGGGTGATGATGTCAATGGCTTCACATTTTGGACTGAGGGTCAACACAAGAAGTCATCTTATCTACAAAATAGTTGGGTTTCTAGTTTGGCGTCATCTACATTTTACGCGAGTGCGAAAGATCAAGCGCCGGTTGATGCTAAATTGGTATACTACGGTTGGGTACATGAAATATGGGAAACTGACTACTCTACTTTCAATATTGGTCTTTTCAAATGTAAGTGGGTAGATAATAATCGACGATGCATAAAAAATGACGACCCTTGTAGATTCACTCTTGTAGACTTAGCTCGTTTGCGTGATAGTAAGGAGCCATTCATACTAGCCACACAAGCCAAGGAAGTATACTACATTGTAGACCCGTCTGATAAAAAATGGTCTATTGCTGTACCGGGAAAAAGAAGCATCCTTGCTATAGGTGATGTTAAGGATGAGGAAGAATATGAAGCTTTTGAAGACTCCCCCTCCCTTTATCAATCCAAAATCAGTGGATCAAGATGTTGTAGATGATGTAGATGTTGGTTATATGCGTGTAGATCACACGGAAGGAATACATTTGAATTAAGTGATTCACAAGGTATGAATTTAAAGCTTTTAAAAGTTTTTTTGGCACTTTCGCGCATAAAGTAGCTCCAATTTGGTTTGTTTTGCATGAAACTTTGCACAGAACACTATTTGTTATATATTGTTGTGTTGAACGTATTAGAATTGTAAATCATAGTCATATTCTAAATATTACTTAGCTTATGTTCTAATATATTTCTATTCATACTCTTTCGGATACTGATATACAATGCATCTATTTAGAGACGAAATTGTCCCCGAGATTGAGACCTCGGATAATGAGCATCGTAGTTACGATAGTGAAGAGGACCAAATTGTGAGATATGAGCGTATGGCTGAAGACGCTCCACCAATTGACAATGATTTTGAGACTAAAGACGCCCCACCAATGTATGCTCCCACTCCCAGTTAGAAAAGAAAAAGGGCGAGATCCTACGAAAAACCTCAAAGTCACAGAACCCATGCATTTGGAATACAATACATTGGGTCAACCCTGCGGAAAATGGCGTAGGCAATATGGAAAACAAGTGGGCCTATGTATCCGCAAGATTTCCATATTGGACGCATGGAACGAGGTTCAGAGGGTTTGAAGAACTCTCTATGGAATGATACTGTGGTAAGCAACTTTACTATTTTTACTCATTTAGTTTCATTTTAAAATTAATTTAATTGATAGTAATAAATATAACTTTTTTTTGTAGAATCTTTTCCACATCGAGAGCGATGAGGACAAGAAAAATGTGTTTCTTTCAGCTGTTGCTGAAAGATTCAGAGATTTCAAATCCAAGCTAGTAACTGGCTGTATTACGAAGAGGCGTGCCCGTACGACAAAAAAGGTCAAAACGGGATACGAAGGTGGAGAGCAGGCACCTTCGAAGATGCCCTACGAAATATGGGGTCACATATCGAAGAGGGATTGGGAGGCCTTTGTTGCCAAAAGAACAACTCCCATAGAAGTTGTAAGTATTTCATATTATATTATAGTTCTTGATTTGAATTTACTTCTTTTGATTCAGTCATTAAACTAATACATGACATTCAATTTCTATTGGTTAATTAGGAAAAGCGTGGTAAAGCTTCTGATTCTGCAAGCAAAAGGAAGTTTTACCATTGCTGGGGCCAAAAAAACGTACGATGAGGTTCGAAAAGAGTGGGTGGATGCGGGTTTATACCCCAATCAAAGTTCAAGCACGCCCTCCATCTACGACTACCTCCGTATCCGTGAATACTCCTGCTGGAGATCAGGTGCGTGATTGGTATTGCGGACTTCATTCCCGAGATGCAAGTGGTAAATTTACCATTAATGATCCGGGAATGAAGAAGGTTGCTGATGCTGTGGTGAGTTTTGAAATTATTAAGTATATTCTTGATTTGTTTTGTATTCTTTGGCTTTGATTTACTTATACTAATTGCTATATATATATCACTCTTTATTTGAACAGATGGGCTGGAAGGAAAAAGAAGCTTACGGGGGAGTTCACCCCAAGAGGCAATGTTGACGCATTGCATATGGTCTTAGGGAAAGACCATAGTGGGCAGGTAGTCGGAAAGGGAGGCGTCTGCGTGGGGTTACAGAAGGCATTCGGCAAAGAGTGTGTTGCTACTCAATCCCGAACTACGCTGTGGGATGAAGTAGAAACCCTTCGAGCAGAGATTACGAAGGACGTTCTCGCAAAACTGGCCGTCGTGTTGCAGAAGATGGGAGCACCCATTGTTGACTTGGCAAACCTGATTGTCGAGGATCAGGAAAGTCAACATGGGGATCCTAATGCTTCGGTCGAGCCAACACCCGAGCCCATTACCCCCGTAGCACCCCTGCCCATTACTTTCCCTGAAGGGGAAAACCCCACACCGGAGACCATAAACACCACTGCTCAAAATCCGGAGCCAACTCTGGAGCCAGCGCTACAGGTACAAAGTTTTTAAATATATAAGCACTTATTGATTTAAATTGCAATGCATTTTAATGTTTTATTATGTTGCTTATTATACTAAACAACACAATTTTCCGAAGGCGACTCCTTGTTCTCTTTTGCTGCCTCAGTTAGTTGTTGCTAGTGATGGCGACTTAACTAAGGTTGCATATGGTGTGGCCCAGCCAACCAAAGAGGGCCAAACAGTGCATTCGATGCCTGTTACAAGTGGCCACATCAGTGTGACCGTGGAAACTATTCTAAAGAGGTTTGAAGATTTCTCACTCCTGGTTCCAATGCCACAATGGAGCCTTGAGAAACTATCAAACGCCCTAGGTAGTTTCGCCACATGGCCATATGCTTGGGTCCGATTCACTAACATGGTAAGAATCATTTGTATCTTATTTATTTTTATTTTTTAATTGCATGCTTACACTGATTTAATTGTATAAATTGAAATAGCAAAAGAGTCCAAAGAGATCTTGGAGAGAGATCGGTTCCTCAGCAAAGGTGTCGACTGGGTCAAAGTAGATGCCAAGCACTCCAATTTTGATTGACGCGAAGCTAAAAGATCTCTCTCAAGATTGCAAATGGCTGCACACTTGTACATCTCGCATAAGTGAGGCGGACCCAATCATTCTAAACCTGCAGAAGGACAAATTCTGCTTTTTAGAGAGCCCGTTTGTAATTATTGGTACTAGTGACATTGGGCAATTTTTGAGAAGAGAGATATTGAAGGTAGCTCTTATCCATGTCTACATGGGGTGATGTTCATTATCTTACAAGTTAGGCATTGTTGTTTAATTGTTTTAATAACCGAATTACTGACAAAATTTTCTTATTCGTGAGTTTAGTGCGGCTTACGAGGAGCTAAATTCTTGCGAACCTCCAATAAAATTTGGATGGTTTTATCCTAAGTCGATTTCGGGTCCTAAATGTGTAAATAATCCAAATGACGTCAGAGAATACATTGAGACTTCTTTGACTAATTCCCTTGCGTCTAAACACACGTTCATTCTGGCTCCATATGTGGAAGAGTAAGTTTTATTTTTGAAATTGAACTTATCTTTTGATTTTTAAGTTCACATAATCTCTAATTTTTTGATTTTAAGTTTGCATTTGTTGTTTGCATTGGATACTTTTGGTCATTTTTCCTTTAAATAACACTGTGCACGTCTTCGACTCATTTTTCCTTTAACAAATTCAAAGCGTTGCTAAACGCGTACGTTATATATATATATATATATATATATATATATATATATATATATATATATATATATATATATATATATATATATATATATATATATATATATATATATATATATATATATATATATATATATATATATATATATATATATGCGCTTTTATTTCATTGTCTTAGTTCCTTTGCTACGTTATTAAACATTAAGGACAATGATTTTGATAAGCATGGGGTGAGTCTACACCTGTTGGTTGTAGTTTTTATTGCTTTTCTAGTGTAGTTTTATTGCTTTCTTAGATTAGGACTTTATTACTATTATTATTTTTATTTTTTTTTTGCTTTTTTCCATATTTTTGTTACCCCTATTCAATAAAAAAAGGAAAAAAGTGAAAAAAAAATGAATTTTTTTTAGAATGCTTGCCAATAACTTGTGAATGAGGTCTAGGAAAAAGGAGAGTGAGACTTGGAAAAATTAATGAGTGGCTAGAGCGAAAACCCAAAAATAAGTTGCTAGGAAAAATGAGAGATAAAGAGAGTTTCTAAATTTTTTGTATCTAATTTGGTCTTGGAGCCGGCGACATAAGAAGCGGGAGTCATAAGGTAGGTATGTGGGTAGGTCACATTTGAGGAATAAATGTAGAATCTTTTCATTTCCATTGTCTTTAGGAGTTATAAGGAACTTGATGTTTAGGGTGTTATGCTTCACTTTCAATCATCTCTTGTTATTGTGTTTGTAGTGTGACAAGTATGGGGGAAAGTGGTATGATTTTCTTGGAGCACTTGGTCACACTAAGGGATTAAAGGAGCTTCAGAAAGGGAGGCATAAGAAGTAGACTAGGTTTGGAGATTGTGTCTTAACCTTCATTTTTCATTGTCAACCTTGATTTGCTTGGCTACGATCAAAGGTTAAGCATGGGGGAGTTTGATAAGTGCAATTATTTGCACTTATTTATATCATTTTATACTCCTTAATGATAGTTGTTGTTAGTAATTTCGTGCTTATTTTGAAGATTTATGCTACTTTACCTATTTTGTTTATTCATGTTAATTTTGAGCGGTTTTGATTGTTTTAAGCATAATTCTTGTGGTTTTAATGATGAAGAGTTTACTTAAGGGATTTGAGCTCGGTTGAAGATGTTATACAAAGAAAATGAGGAAATGAGTAGAAGAGTGTTTATAATGCAAGAGTTTTGAGGTGAAATTTGATACATGTCTACTCTTTTTGCCATAACATTTCATAACAAGATCGTATTAATGTAAACTTTACGGCATTGGAAGCTAGACTTGAATAAATTTCCAACAGTATATTATATGTCCAATTCTGATAACCGACCAAGAAATGACGATCATTAGAAGTTTGGTGAAATTGTAAGCCAAAAAAGCCGACTCAGGTTCCTTGTCGTGGAAATGGCCGTCGACTGGGCTTTTTCTTCTGGATTCCGTGTAGCCAGTTTTTTTCATTACTTTAATTTTGTATTATTTCTTTTATCTTTATTTTTAATGAAATTCCTAGGGTTTTTTGAGTGATGACTAAGGGGGATTAGAGGAGCCTCTTTTTGAGGAGCACAAGGAGGGAGACTAAAAACCTCTTCTCCTTCTTCCTCCTTCATCTTCCTCTCCATTTGAACACTATTTTAATTCTTGTAAGCTTTTAATTTCTTGTCTTTGATTTACTTTCTCATTATTAGTTTAAGCTTTCTTTATCAAATTTGTATTAGTTTAATTGTCATACTTTAATTATTTTCTTAGAAATTGTCATTTAATAAAAGTAGTATTGTTCTTCCTATTTTTGTCTGTTGGATCTTTAACTATTTGTCTCATAGCTTAATTATTTTTTTCCTTGAAAATTTCATTATTCTCATCTTTTATCATGGTTAGTTTCACTCTAGGGTTTGTGTTCATTGTTTCCACCATGAATAGTGTGTAGATTAATTTTCTAGGGTTAGGGTTTGAACCAATAATTCAAGTATGATTTGATGATTGAATGTGTCTATGAAATTAGGATTAAAGTGGTTAAATTGTGCCCATAACCCTAGATTAGATATGCTTTATTGAACTAGTCAATAGAACTAGCGTGTGTGATTAGGATCAACTTTTCTTTAGGGTATATTTTAGTTAAATTCTTATGAATTCGTTCAACAAAACCAGCGTGTGAAAATTGAATTAGTAAGATCTAAATCTAATAGTTAATCAACAGAGAGAGCGTTTGAGATTAACAAGATCATATTGAATCACACAATTATTCCAACATTTCATAGACACTAATGAGAGTTTGATCATACAAAACTTTACGGGATTTCCGACACCCTAGATATTTCATTATATAGTTTCAACCACATTTTCTTATAGCATTTTCAGTTTGTTAGAAAACAACCAATTAATACATTTTTCTCTTCAGGGAAATTTTTAGTAGAAATTAGCAAGTTTCTTGTCTTAGTTTCCTTATGTTCGACCCGCATCAACACGTACACCGTGCGCTGGCGGTTAAATAAAATTTGTACACCATCCCTTTAGTAAGCCTTATGCTCTCATTTGAATGGTGCTTAAAAAAATGAATATCTATTTAAGTCAGTATATCATTTTGCTAAGATGTTTAGATCTTGAGGAAATAAAAGTAATTTGTTGATTATGATTGAATCCACTCATCCTCATATTTCTCAATTTCCTCAGACTTCTCTAAATGCCCTTAAAAGGTTCTCTTAAATGACCTAGTTACACCGACAGATCTTATAAATTGTTATCTTGAGTGCGTACATGTATGGATATTCATGACTTGTCAGATATCCCACAAGGTGATCGCCGGAAATACCATGACGACATCACTGTGATGGTGATTCCGCTAGAAGGGAGAATTTGGAAGTCTTCAGGAAAATACCCCTAAAATTTGTTCATATGGAAATGTAAATTGTGGCTCGTTTTGGATTCACCTAAGTGGATATGCTTTCATCAGAACCACTGTGTTCTTAATTACTTGTTTAAACTTGTTGTTTAGTTTCATCAAAAAACTAATAACCTTGCTATTTTGTTACATCTTGAAGCATTTTTTGGCTAGTTCACATGTACATATAGATGCAACAGAACAATAGCATGTTGGTATAGGATTAAGACAATCAAATTCATCTCATAAGGTTTTGATCTTGGTGAAAAAAATTATAAATAAACATGTCTGGGGTTTGAATTAAATTATGCATCTCTTCTTGAAGGGAGAACATTTGGGCATTTGAAATTTGGCCATATCCTTCACCAAGTTCAATCCAAATTTCCCTAGGGGTGTTGTAAGACAAATCATTTTGGCAATTGAGTCCACAAGAGGGGCTATATCTAACCCATAATCATATTGTCTACTCTATCCCATGCTTTAGAATTTATGGGGTGATTTGTGGGTCTTGTTAAAGAACCATCCACAAACCCAAGTTTGTTTTCGCTGATAATGCAATCACCATTATCCTCTTCCAATTTGCAAACCCAATACTTGTGAATACAATACTCACAAGCTTTTGATTATTGTTAGAAGGATTAAAAAAATACACTGATGCAAGGTTCATCATTGGATCCATAGGAGCATTACCATTGTTGCTATTGGAGAACCGATTCACCATTATGAACTGCAGAAAAAAGATCTTTGAAGCAAGGGAAAAAGACTCTTGAAAAAAGACAAAAAAAATAAGATAGCTTCGATACCATGTTTAACTATGATTCTTTGTGAGAGCAGAAGGAAAGAATAGAAAATGAATATGAAAGTATTAACTTTATTTATTAATTCAAGAAGGGAAATACAAGACCTATATATAGGGAGAACAACAATCTATGCTAAATAAAGATAGTTGTAACTAATTTTGGTACATAAGAACCAGTGGCGGAACTATGTTAGAGCCTACGGGGTCACGTGCCGCTAGGCATTTTTTTAAAAAAAAAATTCAAAGTAGACTTTTTTATTGGTAAGAATAAAAGTGTAATAAACTAATACTGAAGTCTTTTGATAATAAATACTCCCTTATTTTAGTAATTTTGTCTGTTTTTATTTCATCCTATTTTTTTAATTAAGTCAGTTGATTTACTTTATTTCATTTGTTTTTATGGTACGTCGTAATTAAAACTTTAATAGTTGTTAATTTTACAATTAAAACTCTGCCAAAATTTTGTCCATCAGTTGATGCCCCTTGAGACTCCGAAACTTGGATGCGCCACTGATAATAACAGAAACAAATGCTAGCCTATTTAATGTTTACACGTGTAAAAGACCATATAACAAACTTATACAAACACTAAGATAGGAAGCTGCAATAAACACGTGCAACTAAACATGTCTTGTAGGATGTAATCCAAAGGTGAACAGAGCCTGGACTTCCTTATAAACATTGATCACCTAGTTGTGTCTTCTGTCTGTTGGAGTAGAAGCCTTGAAGAACAAATCTGTTGCAGTAGGGTAAGTATTCTCAACAGATACGTGCAACAATGGAGTATAAAAAATTAATTAGTATTGGTTCGCGACCTCGTTGGTATATTGGAAGCAATCATAATAATCTTTAGCCAATGGATGGAATAACCTCCAATCTAAGCCTTTAATCAACCCAAAATCAACTAGATCATCATCATCAAGTTATCACAAGGATTGAGTTAATCCTAACCCTAAAAAATTACTCACTATTAATAAACATAATCACCAAATCCATTATCAACATAATAATCAATCATTCAAAGCATTAATGGGATAAACATGAACAAGGACAAAATGAAGTAACAAGAATAATTAAGAAAAACCATAAAATAACTAAAATTAATAAATAAACAATGAAAAACTAAAAATAAAATAGATTAGAAATTACCAATAAAATTTGGGAAGGATTCAAGAGCAAATAACAAAAATCCATAAATACTCATCACCAAACTCCATTAAAATACTTCAAAGCTTCAAATAATTACCAACAAAAGAGAAAAAATAAATATAATTAACAAAAATAAACAATGAGATAAAGTTTTAGCTAAGAAAATTAAAATAAAGATAAGAAAAACAAAAGAAATTAAACTAGGGTTTATAAGAGTAAAGTGGGAAAAAGAGGAAAGAAAACTAAGCAAAAATGGTACAGCTCTCGTTTTGTCCCTGCTGCCTATGTAGATCGATCGGTCGATCTCCTTTTCTTTTGGCATGCGATTTTAGAAACCCTCTATCTATGTAGATCGATTGGTCGATCTCCTTTTCTTTTGGCATGTCATTTTAGAAACGTTCTATCATAAGAGTGAGGGAGCTCAGTTGGTTAGTGTTGTTGCGTGCATTCTGGTGGTCTCATGTATGAGTATATTTTGTGACATCATATAAATGTACATTGTGAATAAATTTAAAAAGTGTGACAATCCAATGATTTTATACCATAAGAGTATATTTTGATTTGTATTAAATTTATAAATAATTTACGATTTTGTGGATTTCAAATAACACCAAAAAACTAGTATTTTAAAGTCAAACATTTTCAAGTATAAATGGGTTGACACGTTAGAGTAACTATTTGCAGAGTTGTGGCTCATATTTTGTGTTTTTATTTTCCACATGTAATGGCATATTATTCGACGTGTTTAATGCATGAGTGTTGAGCGGCGTAAATTATACGTCATGAGTGCATTTTAATAAATTAGTGTTAGGGCATTTTTTTTTTCTTTACATAATAATGGTTTTCAATTTTGTTTTTGGTGCCTTACACTTTTTAAGTATGGCGGATACCCGAGTATTACATTCCGCTGCTATGAGATACTATTTATGTAATATAGTATTTTATACTATTTTATATTTTATACTTATAAAAATTAGGGGTGTTACACTATCTAAGTAAAGTCTCGACCGAGATTTAGATAGCGTCGCTAAAAATCATTCCAACTCGCACAGCTCAAAATAAGTTGCTGGAAAATATTTGTGAAACTTCGACCAAGATCGACTTAAATATCGAGCAAGACATTCCAAATCTCGCCCAGCCGCAATTCTTTAACTTCAACCGCAGCTTGAAACTCCAAAAAGCTTCTGGAATAATTTGAGAGAAGTTTCGGCCGAGATTTAATAGCTTCGAACGAATCTGCAGGCATCAAAACATTAAACTCTATCACAAGAAATCCTCTATATAGTGATATATTAAGGGTTGAATTTAATTTTGAACTATTCTATCGAATAATAGAAACCTCTATCACAAGAAATCCTAAAAAAACACAAATAATATAACCGGGTATCCGATGTTCCAATTTGATTTATCCAGATACTCGAAATTTGAAAACCATGATAAATTGGATCTGAACATGGATCGTTAAAATAGATACCTGAATAAACGGGTATCTGAAATACTGGGTACTCGCTAGTTAACACCCCTAGCTGTTACTAACAGCGAATAAGCGAATAAATATATTTTTTTGTGTTTTTACTTTTGACTAGTTTTCCATTGATTGTTGTTGTTGCTAATAGGGAACAGATACAAGCCTCATCTTTAGAGCTACAGACGCTTATTTTGGCAATTAGTTTTAGATCAAGCTTACTTTAGGTATTTGTTAAAAAATAACGCTTATTTATTTAAAATATACAATTCTCTACAACATCAATTATTTCGATTCTATTATTCGTTTTTCGGTTTTATTTTCATAAAACCAAATCCAAACTTAATTATTTTAGTTGGTTTGGTCTCTTTTGATTTGCGATTTTAATCCGAATAAGTTTCACTCCTAAAGTCACATCATCACATATGAATGAAAATTAGAATTAGTCTTAATATTTCTAATATTAATAATAATATTAGTGTTTTAATTTTCTACTAGTATTTGTATTATAACAAACTAAAAAATAGGCGGAATATTTATGTCTAGAACCACAAAAATAAAAGGGTCTAAGTACCATCTATGTTTACTTGATTCTATGTTTAATCTCGAAGTATCTATGTTTAAAAACAAATAAAATCTACCCCGGTTAAACGAAACAAAGATGAAAAATCAGAATAAAACTTAAATAACAAAAGAAATAAGATCAAAAAAGTAACGACATTATGTATTTTAATCAAAAAAACTGAAAAAACAATGAAGATTACTTCTCCCTTCGTTTCTTAAAGAAGTTTTCATTTGTCATTTTAGATTGTTTTATTTATTATTCCTATAAATAATCTTTCTATATATATGATAAATTTTGGATAAAAATAACCTTGTTTATCCTTATTTTAATATTTTAATAATGCTTGTGGTCCCCACATATATTCCACTAATTTTATTTTATCATTTTTATAATCTTTTTGATTACCAAATGTATCTCACTAACTTCAAAAATATATTTTCTATTAGTTGTGGTTTCCATATTTATGGTCTCCACTTTTTCTCCATATCCACTATTTAAAAAATTTTATTTTCTTAATTTTCGTGAACAAACTTTATGTGCTACCTGGAGATTTTATTTGACTGCATGCATTTTTTCTGCTCTCTCGAGAGTGGGTAAGGGTATCATCTATATGCTACCTTTCCCACCGACTATGAGTTTGTGAGAGATGTTGGGCTGATGACCTTGACCATGATAATTCTTATAGGAACTTTATTAAGAAACTGAGGAAGTACATGATAAAAAAAAAAGAATAAAACAAAAAAAAATCAACAAATAATTTAATGTTAATCAAAAAACAAAAAAACGATTAAAAATCAAGAGATTGACCTTAAAGGGTAGAAAGACTAAAGATCAAAGGTGAAGATGAAGAGATTAAATGAAGAATAAGGAAGAATCCATTCCCTAATTTGTTTTTTTAATGTGTGGGTAATGTTTCGATTACTTTGCTTGCCATAAGTGATTCTGTAACAGATCAGCCCCGACTCGTTAGAACCGATCAGTGAACACAAGATGTGAGCAATTCGAGTCTGCTCTTGACTCTCAAGGATTGTGCCTTGTTCTTATTATCCAAAAAACTAACTAAACATTACAAGGCTGGCTCTATATGTAGCCTAAGCCCTAAAAAACAACTAAAAATAACAATATTCTAACTAACATACAAAGACTAATTAATAGTGAAATATGGATAATGCGCTTGGACACTTTGACCCAATTCATCACATATTCTTTTACATTGTTACAACAATGACATGGGAGGTAATAAATAAACAAGTGAACTCATCCTCATCTCCTCTATCACCATTACCACACCCTTACCCCTCTTTATACCAAACAATTAATAACAATAATACTTAACAATGCCATTACCCCTCTATAAGGATTCTCTTTACATTTCATTTACACTTCTCATACCAAATAGCTCCTAAAAGGAATAATTATAAATTCACATTAATGACATTTGTTTCCATTTCCTTCACTTGTACGGATGCTACGAATTTAGCAAACATTTTTTGGAACATAAACTGACTACTCACTTGTTGTGACAAACCTTATTGTTAAAATGAAGAGAAGAAACTAGTTCCAGTATTGCATTTAGAAAAACTGTCAATTTCAGCAAAAATATTAAACTAATTTGAATGAAAAACAGTGTCACATATATAACCTGAATACTAGAAGAGAGGACTTTCCTTGGTGCTACAACAAATTTTGCAACATTGATAAAAAAGATAAATCAGTGAAGTTACAAATAAAATGTAGTTCACCTGTGGGGAAGTAATTGCAGCATTAAGGAAAGGTATGGGAGCACACAGGAAAGGTACATCCATACTGCTCAATGTAGTCAACAATGATCTGTAAAAGCAAGCTAACTAAAGTGACAAACTGGAAGAAACGTCAACTTCTATCAAAACAGTTGCAACTTCATGTACCTGTAATTTAGCAGAAAATTGTATAGGCCATGAACACTATAATTACCATTGAAGGCTAACAAAGACTTTGGACTGTTATCCACATCAGGTGTCGAACTAAAACGTTTAGCCTGCATTGGTTGATTGCAACAACAGATTGGAAAGTAAAAATCAGCAATATTTTAGGAAGAGCAGCAATATGATAAATTAAAAACTGGAAACATCTTCCCATCAACGTTTTCGAAGACTAAAACGTTATCTTCGAAGACCTTAATGATGACGACGGGCCCGTGAAAGGCCCTAAATAAATAAAATCTCATTTGAGTTAAACACGACCCTAAACATAAACCCTAACAGTTTTTCCAATCAAATTACTCTCAAAATGCTATAAATTGAATAAATTTCACAAATCAATCACATAAATTTCACAAAGATTACCAGTTGTGGGTTTAATCTATAACCCAAAAATTGAAAGGATAAAAACAACCTAGAAATTCAAAGAACAAGAAAAAGAACAAGAAAAAGGTTAATCTATGTCATGAAATACAACCCAACATTTCAAAATCATGAAATACGCATACATAAATATGATAATTAGAACAAAGCCGAAGAAAAACACGAATTCTAGTTCCTTCACTGCCAAGAGGGTTAAAATTCGCACAACCATACATTTCAAACTGACGAAATACACATACATTAATCTGATAATTACAACAAAGCTCAAGAAATTCAAAGAACAACCCATAAATTGAAAGCAACAAGAAATAAGAACAAGAAATTCAAAAAAACAAAAAGGCAAAAAAAAATACCTGTTGTGGGTTATTTGAAAGGCGTATGTGCAGAAGGCGGTAGCACCGGTGTACTAAAGGCGGCTGGAACTCCGGCGTGCAGGCGGCAGAAGCTCCGGTGTATAGGCGGCAATCGCTAAGCTCCGATGTGCGGGAATAGGGTTTGTGAGGGAATCGTGTTTGTGAGGGAATGGGGTTTTCTGAAAATGCGAGGGAGGGAAATGGGGATTGTGAGGGATTGGGGTTCTAATTTGAGAGGGTGATGAAAAAAAAAATTATTAGTATAAGGTTTTTGCAACGACTTTATTGTATCTGTATATTTAAATATTTTTTGCAACAATATGTACAATTACGAATTATTTATTTAAATTTAACAACTAAATTGTTTGTTGCAAAAAATTGGATTATACCGGGAAATTATTTTAAGGGGTGGGGAAGTTTATTTTTTTTATGGCAACGATTATTTAGCAACAACAACGAATTTTGCAACAACTTGTATTTTTCGCAACGAAAAAAATATAGTCGTTGCTAAAAGTTGTTGCTAAAAACAAGTTTTCTTGTAGTGTTTGTAGTAACCACTTCCCCCTGTCAAATTTATTATTAATAATATATTCATTCCTTGTGAGAACACTTTAAGGAACGAGGAAGTATTAAATTATATATTGTCCCACTATTTCGCTAATATTCCTTGCGAGAACAATTTTAAGCAACAAAGAAAATATTAAATTAGCTTAACTTCTTGTATGACTACACGAAAATTTCTTAATTCAATCTTTACTATTATCTTCTTTTCAATAATAAAAATGATTTGATCATTATACTCTATACATATTTCCTAAAAATATGTCAATGAATATTGTATTTTGATTTATATGAATGTTGCTTAAAAATTATGAAAAGAAAAATTCATTAATAGCTATATTATATATGTGCCATACACAAATTGTATAAACTTGCACCTTTATACATACTTCCTCCATTTCACCGTACTTGCTATATTTGATTTTTATGCAATATAATGTGCTATTTTGATCGTTTATATATTAAAATATTCACATTTAAAAATTATAAAAACTTAAAATATTATTAAAGTATGCGATTAAACCATTTAAACAACATCATACTTGCCTATATTTTTTTCTAAAATATTAGCCGCAATGTATAAAATAAGCTAAAATGATAAATAGTGTTAAAAATTATTGTATAGTGAGTATCGCCGAAAAAGAAGTAATAATGATAATTTATCATTTGTATAGTAGTTCACACTTAACGTATAATAGCAATTTAATATTAATAAAAAATGTGTTTATTCAAGCAATGCAAATAGGAGTACATAACAATTTGTAAACCTAGATGCTAGATTACGAATATATTGGGAATGCAGACCTAGACGCATTTATATTTGTGGTTCTAGTGATAAATTTAGCGACAAAAACCTCATAAATAAATTATTTCCTATTTTCAAAATCAAACGAGCATTATTTAGCGTTAAATTACGCAATAAATTTTTTGTCGCTAAACTTGTATCTGAATTTTAAATTTGGACTTCAAATCCTTTCTCATTTCAATTTACAAACCTTTTTCTCTCTTTCTCCAACTTCTTTTTACTTACTAAAATTTCTCCTCCTTCTCTCTATGTTTCACCATTCAATTCAACGGCTTTCCAATGATTGTCCAGTGGTTTCTTCCCTTTCCACAACTAACTCATAATCTCATACTTCAACTATGTTTTTTGTTGTCAAATTTCATGGTTGATTTGGTTCATTGTTTATGTGATGTTTCATGTTCAATTATATGGCTATTTTTGTTTGAGTTTGTTCATTTTCATGGGTTTTTCTTTTAAAATTTCATATAATTTCATATTTACTTTCATGGCTGCCGAAATTTTAACTTACATTGTTGGAATATGTATTATTTCATGGATGGTTTTGTCTTTTTTTTTTCTTTTTTTCTTTTTTTGAATTTCATAGTTGTTCTTTTCGAATTTTTTTTTCTATAGTCAACTAAAATAAAAATCATTACCAACAAAATATATCATAATCATAACTAACACAACTAAGCCTTAAAACAATTTATGAAAATATTCCCATCCCTAAACCATCGCACCACCAACATATAACATAAGAGCACACACCATCAAAATTTCATCCCTAAATTAAACCTTAATCAATTCATTGTTCAAAGATAACATATTGAATTATTACCCACAATAAAATTTAATAAAATTAATACATAATCAACCCAAAACTCATAAACTTGGTAGATTCTAATTAAAACAACAAGATATCTAGTATCCAAAGCTGCCTGAAATGTTTCCCAAAATTTTGACACATATCTAGTATCATGATCAGACACTATAGATCTAGGGACACCATGATATTGCAAAACATTCTTAAGGTAAGCTCACGCCAACTGATCTATATCCCACTGATTGTTCATCGGAATGAACCTAGCACTCTTGGTGAGTCTATCCACGACTACCCATAACGTATCATTTCGCTACCTAGTCCTCGATAAACCTAAAACAAATTCCATGGAGATGTCATCCCACTTCCAAACAGGAATATCCAATGGTTTGAGTAAACCTTCAGGCCTCTTATGTTCACTTTTGACTTTTTGACATGTCAGACACTTGGAAACAAATTTAGCAATATCTCTTTTCATCTCAGACCACCAGAATATTTGCTTCAAGTCTTGATACATTTTATACTATCCCGGATGAACAGAATACTTTCAACTATGAGCCTCTGTCAAGATTTTATCCTTGAGCTCTGTACAAGTAGAAGGTACACGCCATCGATCCTTGTATCGAACCCTACCATCCTCAAATAACGTGAATCCTTCAGCTTTCCCTTTTTTAACTTGCTCCCTCATTTTCTCTAATAAGGAGTCACTCACTTAATTTATTAAAATTTCCTCAAAAATTGAAGCTCGGATAGATAAGGCTACTAACCGGGACTCTAGCTTCCCGTGTTGCACAATCTCGAGATTTAATCTTTCTATGTCTCTTTTCAACTCTCTAGGAACAGTCAAGGAAGATACGAAATGATTGGTCTTTCTACTCAAAGCATCGGCTACCACGTTCACCTTACCCTCATGGTAATTAAACTCCACCTCATAGTCATTAATCAACTCTGGCTAGCTTCGCTGGCACTTGTTCAAAATTTGTTGTGTGTACAAGTATTGCAAGCTGTGATGATCAGTATAAATCTTGCACTTCACTCCGCACAAGTAATGTCTCCAAATTTCCAGAACAAAGACAATGGTTGGTACTCTAAATTATGAGTCGGGTAATCAACTTCATGTGGTGTAAGTTGCCTTGATGTATACGCAATAGCTTTCGATCTTGCATCAATACACACCCTAACCCATTTTTCGAGGCATCATTATACACAAGATATTCAGATGTGCTATCTGAACGGGTTAAAACCGATGCAGTAGTCAATCTCTCCTTCAATATTTGGAAGGCTTCCTCACACTCCTCAGTCCACTCAAATTTCTCATCTTTCTTCATCAAATTGGTCATCTGTCGGGCAATCTTCGAGAAGTCCTTCAAAAATCTTCTATAATAATTAACTAGCCAATCCCTCACCACCTCAATCTTAGCTAGATCCACGGCAACTCCCTCCTTGGATACAAAATGCCCTAGGAATGTTACTTTCTCAAGCCAAAACTCAAACTCAGAAAATTTGTCATACGATTGATTCTCCCGAAGTATCTGCAATACATTCCTCAAATGCTGCTCGTGCTCTCCCTCATCCTTAGAATACACTAAGATATCATCAGTGAAGACCACGATGAACTTATCAAGACATGCACTTAATACCCGATTCATGATACACATAAAAGCAAATGGTGCATTTGTCAACTCAAATGGCATGACTGTAAACTCAAAATGCCCCTAGTGAGTCCTAAAGGCCGTCTTTGGTACATCTGTCTCAGAAATTCTCAACTAATGATAGCTAGACCTCAAGTCGATCTTGGAAAAAATTTCAGTTCCCTTAAGTCGATCAAACAAGTCGTCAATCCTCGGTAAAGGATATTTGTTCGTCACTGTTTCCTTGTTCAAATCACGGTAATCTATGCATAGTCTCATACTCCCATCCTTCTTGTGAACAAACAACACAGGTGCCCCCAGGGCGAAACACTGGGACTTATGTACCCTTTCTCTAACAACTCTTCTACTTGCTTTCTCAATTCTTTCATCTCTGCTGGTGCCATCCTATAAGGTGCTCTAGATATAGGTCTCGTCCCCGGTATTAAGTCTATGGTAAATTTGAAGTCTCAAGTAGGTGGCATTCTAAGTATTTCATCTGGAAAGACATCCATAAACTCTTTTACGCTAGGAACAGATTTAGGGGTCACAGCCTCGTCCTCTATCCTTCGAACATTACACAAGTAACATGGTATCCTTGTCTCAGTAATCCTTTCATCCTCAAGGAAGATACCACTTTAGCCCGTAACTCCGAAGTACCCTTATTATACTTTACCCTTTTTCCCTTAGGCCCCACAAGCCTTACTTCTTGTTTATCACACTCAATCTCTGCCTTAAAATGACCTAACCAATCCATCTTGAGAATAATGTCTAAGTCATACATATCAAGCTCATAGAAGTCACTAGGAAAAATGACATCCCCTATAGTCAAAGAAACTCCTCTATATACCTAGTACACTCTCCCGATGGAATCTCTACGACATTAGACGTGGATTCAAAGCTCTTTAATCCTAGCGTCTCAATCGTCAATATGCATACAAAAGAATCAAATGCTCCAGTATCAAAGAATACTTTAACAGGTACTAAATTCACTTGGAACATACCTGTCACCACATCTCTTGCCAACTCTGCCTCCTTGCTATTGATAGCTCTCAACCTCCCAATAGTCGGATGAGCTACAGTTGTACTGACTCCTCTATTGCCATTCTCGGTGTTGTTCCCATTAAATCCTCCAGACTTGAAGCTACTTTGAGGAGTGCGGTTTCCATTCCAATTCCTCTGATGGTTCTGATTTCTACCACTGTGGTTGTTCCCGTTCTTATTATTTTCGAAATTTCTCGGCTTAGAGTTTTGTGGACCAATATGTTGTTGAGTTGGATGTCCATGCTTCGCAAAACACTCATACTCTCGGTGTCCTAGCTTGCCACAGTATTTGCATTCCACCAAGTTTCCATTGCAGTCTTTCCCCGGGTGATTGTTGAGTCACTTGGCGTAGAAGTAGACCCTTTCCTTGACATAACAATCCTTGATCACCTTCCGATCATTGGCACCTCCCAACTGAGGCTTACCATTTCTCCCATTCTCGAGGTGTTGGTTATTGAAGCTTCGATGTCTCTTGTTGTTATGGAAGTTTGCTGAATAAACCTCTCCTTATTTTTCTCCCCACTGGTGGCTGCCACACTACTCATCTCAGGCTTTTTTCCTTTATTCATCTTAATCAAGCTCCCAACTTATGCAACCCTTTGGTACATAGCGTCCAAAATGTTGTGTCTTTCGCTATCCATGTGAACTTGCACCTCATTCACCAATCCTAATTCAAATCTTTAGATCTTCTTTTCTTCGGTAGGGACGTCATCAGGGCAGTATTTGTCATATTGCATGAATTTTCGTATTATTCATCCATAGACATTTCGCCTATCTCAAGCCTAGCAAATTCATTGGACTTTTGCTTCCTGATATACAGAGGGTAAAACATTTCTCGAATCGTCGTCTTGAATTCCTTCCAACTCAGCAGATTATCGGGATCACTCATCACGTTATCTCTTGCGTTTGACCACTAATAGTCTGCCTCTTCTTGAAGGTAGAATGCAGCCCGGTCTACCCTCAAGTTCTCAAGGCATTGCATCACACTGAACAATTTGTTAAACTCTCACAACCAACTTTCTAAAGCTGCAGG
The DNA here is from genome assembly GCF_026212465.1 of Amaranthus tricolor. Lineage (NCBI taxonomy): Eukaryota > Viridiplantae > Streptophyta > Magnoliopsida > Caryophyllales > Amaranthaceae > Amaranthus > Amaranthus tricolor. The sequence continues at coordinate 14,915,149 of NC_080059.1, read as the reverse complement.
TTTCCCAGCCCCTAAGTGCGTAGGAGGTTTGTTCTGAGAGATTCTCCTCCTCATAGAGTTAGCTATCTCTACTGTCAACTTAGACTTTGACCTCCTTTCCTCAACCAGTTCCATAACCAGCTCACAATAGTGCCTTACTAGAAGAGCGTTGTGTTAAACGCTTGCTAAATAGAGAAGGCATTTCCTGTTATCATCATATCCAACACGAATATAAGTTTATTTTTCCATCTATGCCAAAATGACAAGGAAGTGTGGTGTCGAAAATCTTAACTCACTATCTAAACTTAACTACATGCGTACTCCTACCTCCATGATGATCAACCTTATATAATATTACACTTATCTTTATTTTCAGTTGCAAACACGAACTGTATAAGCTTGGTTCAAAGGATTTCGTAAATGAATAGTTGAAAGACGGAATTCACGAATAGGAAATGAATATTGTCATATATAGATTCTCGAGCACCCAAGACGTAACTCATTAACCTTCTCATACCAATAAGGTTCAAATTAACATTACATTTATGTATTATTATACAAAATTTAGTAGGTTGTACCAAATGATTCACTAACACTAAATAATGCTCAATATTGCAAAGATCGTAACTAGCATCTATTAAGTAAGTCAATGTTCGTAAGAAAGTCATAAGTGTGAACAACTTACACTTATGTGTCTAATATTAAGTTACTAAACTTTATTCTACTTATGCACATAAAATGATAATCACAATCCAAAAAATTACCCGTATCAACACCAACTCTCACGCGTAACGTTAACTTCAAAAAATTTCTTAAAGAACTTTAAAACACAAGCGTCAAAGTAGGAACCACTGGCTCTGGTAACCACCTGTAACACCCCTGAATTTCTAACCCCTTAATGAAACCAAAATCGTGAAGGACGGGAGGAAATTTAGGTGTTACATAAAAAGACAAAGGAAACAAAATTAAATAAACGTTAAAGATTAACTTTAAAGAGGTGAGTGGAAATTTCGGCAACATTTCTACTAAAAACTGAGTATATGACAAAGATATACAGATAGATAACATAACTAAACTAATCTGAGGTCTTTAATGCGTTTCAAAAATATGTCATGACGGGATGAATCATCGTCAGCTCCTCAAATCATCAACTCTAACGAGGATCGTGGTTCTAGTGTTAACGCATCGGTTTGACAGATACTAACAGAATATTCATTACTGTCATACATCTAAAAACTATGCAGCGGAACTATGGATCATACAAGGAGTCACATGGCTCCATACAAAAGAATTATACAACCCTAAAAGAAAACTTTACAAGTAATGTAAGAGCTACTAAGTATTAGGTAACTTGTATAACAATTTCTACAATCGTACTCCACTCTTTCCCCCAATGCAATGCAAAAGAAGCGATATACCTGTTATGTCAAACTATGATCCTCCTGCTGCTCAACATAATGACCATAGTCAAATGTATCATAGCAGGAACATCATAGAGAGTCATGAATAAACAACAACAAACACATACACGTCAGTAATCAATGAACTTATAACAATTAAAATCATAGAACAAGGGAATAGACGACGACATAGCATATCAATAATGAATTTACTTATCTGACAAAACACTTATATTTACCCATGATTTCTCTTCAACTTCTAATCCTTTGAAGTATATTCAAAAGTAGTGGATCTTTTCTCTATTCATGGCATAGTGACACGACTAAGGGCGTTATTGGCCACGCGGCACCCATGACAAAGTATGAGCTCATACCCCCTCCAGCTGACCCTCTTAGGTCCTACCTTCGGGAAAAACTAACACACTGGGGTACTAATCTACTGAAGAGGCCACCATATTGAAGTTTGCAAGGCCCGTATGGTAACACCTCGATTAAGGGGCGATATCAGCCACCCGGCGCCCAATTAGAAAAGTATGCTCATACCCCTCGTACGATAATCACATCGGATCTCACCTAGGGGACTACTAAATCAACCAGAGATAATCCAATTGAGTAACGCCAACTTATCCTAATCAAGGCTCAATAACTAGGGGATCACTTCGATACCACAAACAATCATAGTGCGTTCTCTACTATTTAGAAATTTATTCTCATAGTCTCTTCATATTTTCATTCTACTTGCCTATACCACTATTATGACTATTCGATAGCATAGTTTACTTTCTGGCGCTCCATAATTCTAACACGATGCATATAATCACGAATTATTGATAATACCTTGAAACGATGAATATGATAATTAATTACTACGTGTATGTACCTGTAAGATGTTACTGCACAATCAAAAGTCACAAAGATCACCCAATTAAAGTTCTACCTTCCTCTTATGAAATGGGAACATATATAGTTAGGAATAGAACTAATAAGTCCCCTTAAACTACTTTGTCATATCAACTAAATACCAAAGTAACCGCTATCACCCATTCGACATGAGTTTTCTATTACTCTAGCACGCAAACAACTCATTCAATACAAGTTAAAAATCATTAATTCAACACAACATAAGCCTCTTCATCAATATAAAAGCAAAAGTATATGTGTATTATTCCTTTTCATCAACTAGTTTTGAGTCTATCAGTTCGCGTTACCCAAAAACAACTAATCACAACTAAGCTTTACAATTTTAATATAAAACTAATATAACGATAAGGCAAATCTTACAGTTATCGAATCGCGATATCATTTGTTACATTCTCCAAAAGTAGAATATAATCAAAACAACATGACAACTAACTTTAGCAACCATCAACGATAAGTTGACATTATGCTCTTGGTTTTACTAAAATTATGCATTTATAACTTCAATAACGGCCTACTAAGAGTACTTGTAATTCACAACAATTAGCAACTATTACTTCCAATTAGCAACCAAAACCATTTCTTTAGTCAACTATAATAAAAATCATTACCAACTAAATATATCATAATCATAACTAAAACAACTAAGCCTTAAAATAATTTATGAAAATATTCCCATCAATCATCATACAACCACCATATAACATAAGACCACACACCATCAAAATTTCATCCCTAAATTAAACCCTAGTTAGTTCATTGTTCGAAGATAACATATTTAATTATTACCCACAATAAAATTCAATAAAATTAATACATAATCAACCCAAAACTCATAAACTTGGTAGATTCTAATTAAAACAACAAGAAATCAATCATTTAGGGGAGTTATGGCTTACTAAGGTGAAGTAAGCAGAAAAATGAAGAGGGACGGAGTTGGTATGGTGGTGTGGTGATACAGGCGCAGTCCAAAGGCGCCAGTGGTGCAGGATGCCTGCTGTTGTCATGGGCACAACCACAACGTGGCTGCTGCTGGTAGCTATGGTGGAAGCGGCAACTGTTGGTTTGGGTTGTGGTGAGGATACAGCCGTGAAGGAGAAGAGAATAAGGTCAGCTGATTTGTTTTTGTGTTTGAAAATGAGGTAGTGTCTCACCTCAAACCCTAAGTCACCACTTTATTCTATATATTTATTTATTCACTTATCTATATATTTGTTTACTTATTTATTGATTTATTTTTCATTGACCTCCTTGTAAGGCCCAACTAAAAGACTCAACTTTAATGTGCTCACAAAAAAAATAAAGTAATAATTTTAATTTCAAACGATCCTTATTTTTGTAATCGCAACTCTATTTTTTTATATAACCTTGTAGACATTTAAATTAGTGTATGAAAGTAGTATATTAAAAATTAACTAAAAATAATCTAATGTAATTATAAAATATCTAACGATTATTATAATATTAATTAATTACATCATTAAAATCTCGGGGTGTTATACTAATGATTACCCTTTCTAAAATTTCTCCTTCAGTGTTGTATGTTATGCATCATTTATGGCGTGGGCTGGGTTGAAGATTCCTCATAGTAATATTCAAGAGGTGTTCTCACAAATCCACAACATTAGGGGATCAATGGTGAGAAGGAAGATCTGGTTTGCTTGCTTCTGTTCAATCATTTACTGGATATGGTTTGCAAGGAATCAAGCTGTATGGAAGGGGATAATACTTACTCGTCAGAAGATCGCAGCATGCGTTAAATAGGAAGTTTGCTTAACATTGCATTGCTAGATGTAGTGCTGATCATAAAAGCTGGATTGATAAACTATGTAGTTAAGTTGAGCCATATTGTCTTTGTCTCTTATAATTCATGTTTAGGTTTTGTTTATTGTATAATCTTGGAACCGGTTTTAGGGTTTGAGCTTGGTTCCATCCTAGATGATTCGAGGCACTCCCCTTGAAGTTTGTATTTTAATTAGATCTTGGTAATAAAATTTTCTATTCACTAATAAAAAGGGAAAATTGCTTTTAAAAGGTCAACCTTTAGCTCGTCTGCAAATAAAGAGCTAACCTCACGTTTATTCTACAAAGGTCCAACCTTTTGCTCCTATTTGAAATGAAAAAGCTACCAGGTTATAGCTACCTAGAGTAACATGTTACTCTATCTCATTTAATTGGAAAGTCACATGTCATGTTATAATTGAGTGCCATAATTTTATTTTAAAACTAAAAATACAAAAAAGGACTCTTTTTTTCCCTCCTCTTTCCCTCTCTTTAGTGGCAAATACGTATATATTAGTTACTTAGATTACTAAATAATTATTTACAATTGAATAGTAAAATCTTCACCAAACATCATCTTCTTTGATTTCTTTTTTTTTTTTTTATCTAATGAGGGTTGATTTTGATTTGGTAGCAATTTCAATGATTCAAAAAAAATCTTGTAAGCAATTTTTTTCCAAATTCAATAACATTCTTTTTGATACTCCTTTTTTTCTTAATCCAAGTTACATTTGTTAAACTTTACTGTAATACATGGATTTTTATTATGAGCCTAAGTTAGATTTGTTATTTTGGATGTATGAGAATTAGGGTTGGATTTGGAAATGATTTGTTAATTCTTGCCAGTTCGTTGCTAATTATTGTTGTGTTATACGAGTTGTTATAGTTGTAGTAAATGTCGATTAGTATTCTTCTCATTGCCATTGCCAATCAATAACAATAGTTAATTAATTTTTTTAAATATTATTTTTAAGATTTTTACAAAGGCGACATGAACAATTATTAAACATATCTGATTATCTAATTACGAGAAATATTCAAGTTTATTAATTTCTATTTCAATAAAATTAAAAAAATTTACTAACAAAATATAAACTTTGTGTCTTTGTAAGTTTGCTAATAACAATTTTGTTTGTTTGTTCACAAATGAGAGGGACGAAAACCAGAGCATAGTTTATGCATTGACAACACCACATGTCTTCCTAACTTCACCTTGATTACCAGTAAGTACCCCAAGTTTAATCATCTTCGACATAGATGCACTAAAATCTTGAGCAAAAGTTGATCTCTTAGTTTTAATTTGCTGGTAGATGTAGCTCTTAGTCTCAGCATTAGTCAAAAGAGCAGCATCAGAATGGAATAGCCCTTTATTTTGGCTTACCATAACATAGTAATTTTCATCAAAAACTCTTGGTGTAATCCTATCCAATGGAACAACTGATTGGGTGTCATTTGGATTTGGCGTGCATTTAGTCTTTAAGAATGCAGCATAACTAGGAGACAATGAAGGATCTGTGTCGCCTCGTCCCGAGAAATTGTATAGTCGGCTCTGAAAGACGAAGCAGTGACCTTGTCCAATGGTGTGAGAACCTACAAAATCGCAATGAAAATTTTATAGTGGCTGACTTTCAAATATAATAAGAATGTTGTAGTGAAATTGAAACTTACCTAATAAGACTACCAAATCTTTTGTAGTTAGGCCCAATGATGCGAACTTTTCTTTAAGACTTGAGAAGTTGAAAAATGGAGATGGTAAAAGAGTATCTGCATCTGAAGCCAAAGAGATTTTTCCATCCTTTCTACCAAGAGGAACTTCCCAAAAAGGTCGATTTATATGTAACATGTAATTAAATAACGATAATGCATGTTAATTAAGAAGACATATTCATATACCATCATGCATGAAATGTTTTTTACCGTTCGGATGGCATCTCGAGATGCTAAAGCTAATATATCAGCACAAGAAACAACACCAGGACATTGTTTTTCTAGAGCGGACTTGATTGCATTAATGACTTCGTACCCCCTAAGTGTTACGTTGGGAAGAGCTGTCTTCTCCGTTTGGTTGTTGGACTCTGTTGGATCTATTAATACAGAAGCGTCACACCCCTATAAAATTACAACATTTTAAATTTAGAGTAAGTGAGAAATGTGTTGAATACTTAAACCTAAACATCATATAAGAATATAATATTTTATTCGGTAAATTTGCAGTTTTTTTGTTTTTAATATTGTTTTGTAATTATGAAGTCAATAATTAATTGATTTCAATTGAAGGCATGCTGGTCAAGGATTATTGAATGAAGTTTGACATTATTAGCTAAATGGTTGATTGTTTTTCCAGTTTGACATTATTGTATGAATATGTAAATGATGACTTGAATCATTCTTATTTGTGGGAAATACCATGTAATCTTTCTAAGTCAATAAAAAGGAAAACTATATTTTGGAATCATCTTATCAAGTTGATCGTTCTTTTTTGAATTTTGTGTTATATTTTATTTATTGTTTCTCCAAAAACTCTTTCTATTTATGTCATAAATTTTGAGCATAATTAACCTTATTTATCCTCATTTTAATATTTTTTTAATGTTAATGGTCACATATGTTTTCTACCAACTTTATTTTAACATTTTTATATTACTTATGACCTCCACCCGTTTTTCACAAACTTTATTAAAATACTTTTTGAATAGTATTTGGGGTCGTTATATTATTTTCACTAAGTTTATTATAATACTTTTTAATGCTTATGGTCTTCACTTTTCCCATTAAATTTACTATTCAATAAAATTATATACTTATTATTAAAAAGATTCTTTTAATTCACGTGAACATTCCTTGTATCAATAACTTAAGTAACGGAGGAGTATTGAATTAGATTAACTTTTTATATGAATATACGAAATATATATGTTCAATCATTACTATTAACTTTTTATCAATAAAT
>NC_080059.1:14857150-14897150 GCF_026212465.1 Amaranthus tricolor | reverse complement strand
CAAGATTAGTTTCCTAAATCTATGTGCGCACAGGAAGTCTAGTTTGAGAGGTGCCCCATAGATCTATGGCTATGTCGCTTTCAGGTGAAGCTAGTCAATATTTGAATGACAACTCGCTTCAAAAACAGGGAGCAGGGAACAATGTTCCTCAACTCCGTCAATGACCAGCTCGCAAGCCCGATCCATTGACCATATCATTATATCAACATAAGCATTCACAACAACATTTGTCTCAAAAATTTTTAATTTCAAAAGAGCTTTAGTAAAAAAAAAAAGTTTATTTTCAAGAATGTATTCTGGCCAGACCCTTTAAGGGACTTCTACTACTCACCGAAAAGACGCTTCAAGAAGTCAAGACCAGTTCACTACAATCAACTAGAAGGTTATTCGAGGATGTCGTCTCTTGAGCATAACAAGGTCACAACATCACTAAAGAGCGTTCGATACTACTATACTAATATATAACTTATTACATCTCTTTCTAAGACTAAAGCTTAACTAAGATTTTTATTTTAGCATGTCTAATTAAACACAAACGTCTACATTTAAACAAAATTTAATAATCATCTAACGAATCTAATAATCTCTTCAAGAATATCAACCAATCCAATATTTTATCAATAACCAATGTTTCCCAGCACAACTCATAATCTTGATATCCATAAAATTAATATCATCTACACAAACCCATCTCTTTTATTATTGTCAAACATTGTGGTAATGGTTCTTAAGGATAACAATAGGAATAGAAGAATAAAATAATTCAAGAAGAAAAGATGCAAAGATACTTGCAAATTGATAATAAGATATGTAAAAACAATCATCAAAAGGACAGAGAAAATGAATTTATAACTACCTCAATAAAATGGCGGCAATTGAAACCCAAAGAAGGTAATGTCGGCGCTTAGAAATTAGACTTGGGAACAAGGTTCTATGGTTTGCTTCTTTCGAAACTCACAACAGGGAAGAATCAAGGTTGGTCACCGATGAACAGACGTTGCTTGTCGTTGTGTTTACAAGAATCAACTATTAGAATCAAACAAAAACGCCATTGTCGTTATCTTGAACCAAGGACGAAGAAAGGAAGAAAAATATATGGATAAGTTGTTCAATTCGAAAATAAGAGAAAGAAGGAAGATGAATATACCTGCTGTTGCTTTATCCCTAATTCTAAAATTAGATGCAGATTAAGGGGTCTTGTTCTTCGAAAATCAGGGGCAAAAATCAGATGGATTAGGGCTTTGTTGCTTCGAAAATTAAATGAAGAACATGGATTAGGGCTTTGCTTTCCTTCGAAAATCAAATGAAGAAGATGGATTAGGGCTTTGTTTTCCTTCGAAAATTTAAGACAAAGAAGGATAGGAACGAGAAGGGAAAGGTTTTGAATGGCTTGAGAAGGAAGCCATTGTTGTTTTAGTTCTTGAAACTCATGAAATTAAGGTTCGAAAAGTTAGTGTTGATGAAGATGATGAACGGAGGCACAAAACTAATACCTGTTTCTTTATTTATTTATTTATTTTTTTACTTTTTTTTTTATTTTAAATTCCCGAATTAATTTCTTGAATGTTACAGAATATTATATGTGATTTTAGTAAGATTGAAAACAAATTTTCTTCCCTTTATATACGTTGGAATATTAATGTCATTTTAGTAAGATTGAAAATAAATTTTCTATTTAAGATTTATCTTTTATATATTAATACAAATTACTGACATTTTCTACCTCTAAATTGAGCATGGCTCTTTATTCATGTTGTTTATTATTAATCATCATTCTATATACTAAAATATTTACTAAATGAGGTTGAAAAATAACTTTTTCGAGTAAGTGGCTAATTGCAAAAATAGTTGTCGTCTATTGCAAAGTAAAGACAAAAGAGGTGAAACAAAAATAAATAAACATATTATTATTAAAAATGAAATGGGTAAGTCAAGGGTTTAAGACTATTCAAATGAGGTGACCGGTGAGCAGCAAAGTGAAGGTGTATAAAATGTCGTCATTTGCAAGATTATGAATTTCATATATCATTCCCATTTATCAGCACCCGGAAAGTAATTGTTGTGTTCAAAAGAAAAGTCCTCGTAGAAAAGAGAAAGGCAAATGACATAAAATTGTAATTTGATAATTTTTCTATGCTTGAAATTCTTCTTTACACTTATAAATGTTACTATGTGGAAATTCATTAAAATGTATCAACATTTTAAGTTAACTATATTTTGCCAAGTACTCTGTCATTGAAAAAGCGTTATTTAAAATTAAGTGGTCTTTTTTTAGTATATTGTATGATATCATATGATGACTTCACTATCTTTGTCTCACTTGGTTTGTGCACATTTTCAAATATATTAATCAATATCCTAATGCATCTTATTGCAAATAATAAAAATTATAAAAAGTTAATATTAATAAATTGCATTATAACGAATCAAATAAGATCTCAATTGACTATAATTTAATTTATATTTTTGAAATGATTCAAATTAAGAGTGTTATGAATAATGTTAAAAACTAAATTAGGTAAATGAAAGGAGTATGTTTTAAGTATAGTTGAATTTGAATTTGATTAGAAGTGTTTAAACCAATTATGGTATATGAGTTTAAGGTATCTCAAGGCGAGTTTTATTAAAAGATAAGTTGGAATCAGTAAGAAATTGATTTTATATTCGAATGTCGAAAGGAGAGAGCAACTTTATGTAGTGGGTTCTTCAAAAATATATTTTCCTCATCTTACAAGTACTTTATTTTTATTTGGTATAAGTTTTTTGATCTACAAAGCAAAATAGGCATGTATCCATTCATTTTTCTTGTCTATTTACTCTATTATGTACGTTGGAGGATTTATAGTCTATTCAATTTTTGATAAAATAAAATTAATTTGTATATCGTGTTTAACACGGGTAATCAACCGATTATTACATACCTACATTTAACATATAGTGATTATAAAATAGCTCGTGCTTAACACGAGTAATCAACAATTATGTTCTAATGATGTGTAAATATTGATAATTATTCAATTTTCTTTGTTGTGATTTTTTAAAATTTATTATTCATAGTTCTCTATCTTAACTTTTATTTAATAATCTGTTTGTGACGATTATATTCTTTATGCATAATAATTTTTAAATGTCTTGTGCTTTAGCACGGTGATCACCTAGTAGTAACTCTAATTGTGTCTGGTGCTTGGTGGAAACAAATACTAATGCTAATATTCGAAATTAAAGCATTAGTCTAAATTCGTTTATTACTATTACAAAAAATAGTGCAAGTCTTTATATTTCTAATTTTAATATTAATATAAATGTTTTTAATATCTATTTATTAGTATATGTGTTATGATAAATGACTGGAAAAAAGGCTCAATATTTGTGTCTACAAAATATAAATGTATCTACGTCTGCATCTCGATCAAGTTGAAACTAATCTAAACCCGGCCCCTAGATATCCATAATCTAGCATCCAGGTTTACAAATTGTTATGTATTCCTATTTGCCTTAGCACGGTAAATACACTTTTATGTATTTTTAATTATTTATACATCTTCCGTTTCAATTTAATTGTAACATTGTAAAAATAATACTATTTATTTATCATTTTTAATTTGGGATTAATTTTTAATTTATAAGTTAAAATATAGTCAAGTGAGATCTTGTTTAATTCGTTTCAATATAATTATTGTTAATATCAAATTTTTATAATTTTTTATTATACGTAACTAAAGATATTAAAGATTAAATTAGTGTATTGGATTGTGTGAAAAATTAAATGTAATAAGTATTTTGAAAGACGGAAGACGTATTAAACTAGTATTTTACGTTGTGTGTGAAATACTATACAAATGATAAATTATAATTATTATGTACAAAGCTGCAACTTTATACAATATATGTATGGGACATATATAATACTTGTCTTTATAATTAATATACTAAATGCATCATTCATAATAGTAGATCTCACTACGCAAGGGTTAAATCCACAAATATCTCATTAAAAATTAATAAATATTTGTTTTCTTAATTATAAAGCAAGATTCATATAAATCAAAATATATTATTCAATGACACATTTATAGCAAATATATACAATATAATAATCAAATCATTTTTATTTATGAGAAAAAGTTAATAGTGATGATTGAATTAAGAATTTTGTGTATTCATACAGCAAGTTAAGCTAATTTAATACTCTTTTGTTCTTTAAAGTTATTTTCACAAGGAATATTCACGTGAATTAAAAAAATAAAATTTTTTAAATAATAGATATATAATTTTATTGAATAATAAATTTAATGGAGAAAGTATAGACAATAAGCATTAAAATAATATTAAATTAGTGAAAAATATATAGTGACCACAACTACTGAAAATATATTTTAATAAAGTTGTGAAAAACATGCGAATGCCATTAGTAATATAAAAATGTTAAAATAAAGTTGTCGAAAAATATATAGGGTCTATTAACATTAAAAAAAGATATTAAAATTAAGATGTACAAGGTTAATTATATTTAAAATTTGTGATATAAATGGAAAAATTTTTTATGAGAACAACAAATAAAATAATTTAAAATGACAAATGACAATAACATTATTAAGCAATGGAGGGGCTACATTCAAGTATGAGTTTCTTACATATAACATAAAATTCAAAAAAGAACGATCAACTTGATAAAAAAAAAAAAATTTTAATAAGATAAATTCCAAAAAATAGTTTTCCTTTTGCATTGACTTTGAAAGAGTACTAGGTACTTCCCCAAAAATAAGAATTATTCAAGTCATCATTTACATATTCATTCAAAGAAGTGATATGAAACTGGATAAATAATCAACCATTAATCATTGTCTTTTAAGTTATAATTCCTCCGTTTCACTGTAATTGCTATATTTGACTATTTATGCAATTTAATGTATTATTTTGTTTATTTATATATTAAATTATACACATTTAAAAATTATAAAAATTTAATGTTACAAAAGTATGGGATTAGATGATTCAAACAAGATCCTACTTGACTATATTTTATCTTACAAATTAGCCACAATATATAAAATAAACTTGAATTATAAATACTGTCAAAAACTGTTATATTGCGAGTATTTCAGAATAGAGCAAGTAGGAATCTCATTGTCATTACCATCTAGCTAGCCACATGAGTTGACACGGATTTTCATGCTAATGTCAAACTTACTTCATTCAATAATCGTTGACCAGCATGCCTTCAGTTGAAATTAATTAACTATTGACTTCATTATCTAATTTGACAATGGCAATTAAAAAAGATATATTGTTCAACTATAAAACCACAAACATTTTACTCACAAATTACAACACTTCATTACATTTCTTATCGATATCTCTAAAAAAAACTTCTACAATGACGACCAATATATTTCAAAAGTTGTTCTCGCTTCTTTTGTTGCTTGCTATGATATCTGTCATGGCGAACGCAGAAGAATTGTCTTTAGATTATTATAAATACTCGTGCCCTGGAATCGAGGATATTGCTAAAAGGATTACTGAACGATATATTTCGAATGTTCCCGGCTTTGCTCCCGGTTTACTTAGAATGGTCTTTCATGACTGTTTTGTTAGGGTATATATGTTTATTATTATTCCCTCTACAATATTGCTTTCTTAATCATTTACGAACACAATATTTTATTTGATGCTAGTGTATTACTTAAATGGTAGTAAGTGCCTTTCAGTTATACTTCTATTTAGCCAAGTTTCTCAAATAACTTTAACTACCTATAATATTTAAGGTTTTCTTTGTGTATTTTTCATAATTTGAAAACAATATTTAAAATAAAAAATAATCAATTTACTGTATAAAAGATATACTTTTGTTTCATGTTTAGGTTTCAATACTTAACACATTTCTAACATACTCTAAATTTAAAATGTTGTAATTTTTTAGGGATGTGATGCTTCTGTATTAATAGATCCAACGGAGTCCAACAACCGAACGGAGAAGACTGCTCTTCCCAACGTGACACTCAGGGGGTACGAAGTCGTTAATGCTATTAAATCTGCTCTAGAAAAACAATGTCCTGGTGTTGTTTCTTGTGCTGATATATTAGCTTTATCTTCTCGAGATGCCATCCGAACGGTAAAAAGCATTTCATGCATGATGGTATATGAATATGTCTTCTTAACTAACATGCATTATTAATGAACAATCGTTATTTAATTACATGTTACAGATAAATGGACCTTTTTGGGAAGTTCCTCTTGGTAGAAAGGATGGAAAAATCTCATTGGCATCAGATGCAGATACTCTTTTACCATCTCCATTTTTCAACTTCTCAAGTCTTGAAGAAAACTTCGCATCATTAGGCCTAACTACAAAAGATTTGGTAGTCTTATTAGGTAAGTTTCAATATCACTACAACATTCTTATTATATTTGAAAGTTAGCCACTATAAAATTTTCATTGCGATTTTGTAGGTTCTCACACCATTGGACAAGGTCACTGCTTTGTCTTTCAGAGTCGACTATACAATTTCTCGGGACGAGGCGACACAGATCCTTCATTGTCTCCTAGTTATGCTGCATTCTTAAAGACTAAATGCACACCAAATCCAAATGACACCCAATCAGTTGTTCCATTGGATAAGATTACACCGAGAGTTTTTGATGAAAATTACTACGTTATGGTAAGCCAAAATAAAGGGCTATTCCATTCTGATGCTGCTCTTTTGACTAATCCTGAGACTAAGAGCTACATCTACCAGCAAATTAAAACTAAGAGATCAACTTTTGCTCAAGATTTTAGTGTGTCTATGTCTAAGATGATTAAACTTGGGGTTCTTACTGGTAATCAAGGTGAAGTAAGGAAGACATGTGGTGCTGTCAATGCATAAACTATAATCATACTTTCGTCCCTCTCAAATTGTGAACAAACAAACAAAATTGTTATTAGTAAACTTACAAAGACATAAAGTTTATATTGTGTTATTCAATTTTTTTAGTCATCAAAATTGAAATTAATAAACTTGAATATTTCTCGTTATTAGATAATGAGATATGTTTAATAATTATTCATGCCGCATTTGTAAAAATCTTTCAAATAATATTTTAAAAATTTATTAAGCAATAGTTATTAATGGCGATGATACGAATACAAATTGACACTGACTACAACAATAACAACTTTTATCACAAAAAATGGTATTATCATATAGAAATTAACAAAAAATTATATCATTCACGGAAATGCGTCCTTAACTAAAACCCTAAGGCTTCTAAATACAATATAGAAGTATAAGTTTACTTACGACAACAAAATAGATACACAACTTTGGTTATTTTTGCAAATTCGGATGCTACAAATATGTTTAGGTTTACTTCAAACATCACTACCGTAAATATGGCATATACCTACACTTATTTAGCCACGTTTAATTTAATGTGGCTGATTATTTTGCAAATAGGCACACTTATTGCATTTAGGTACGCTTATGCATGAGAATAATAGTCTCACTTATAAGTGTGGCTAAAGCTCAATCAAAAATATAAAAAAAATGATCCAGTTAGCCACAGTAATAAGCGTGGCTAAAACACAACTAAAAATTATAAAATAATCAGTTTGGCCACACTAATAAGTGTGGCTAAAGGTCAATTAAAAAAAAAAGATCAATTCAACCACATTAATTAAGTGTGGCTAACCCAAATAAAAAGCGTTATGAACTACTTTCCACAATTGAATTAAAGGTGGAGGAATTAAAAATTGAATTTGTGCCCCTTTATCTCCCAAACCTAATGTCCCATTCCATTGAACTCATCCTCGTAAAATCAAAGAAATCAGATTGAATATCATCTATAAATCACTATTTTGTGTTTTAGAATTTGGTTTTTAACATGTTAGAGATATTCAAGGGGAAAATCCTCCTAAATTGGTATTATTCATAGTTAGTATTTTTGAAGGAAAATTAGCGAAATATTTGTATACCATTTATGTTTTAAGATTGCCTAATCCTTAGAGGTTCTTCTTACAAGCTTTAATCACGGATCGAAAGAAAGAACGATAAACAGAATGAAAGGTGGTGAATGTCGAACGCAATGACTGGATTTTTTTGTTTTTTTCTGTTGGATTTTCGAAAATGCAAATGGAGGATATTTATGGCTAAAATCAAAACTCATTATGAATCCACGTAGCAAGTAACGACGCTCTTAAGGCACAGGTGCACGCGCCAAATACACCAAGCATAAGAACTTTTGCAAATACGACTCTAATCCAAGAATCATACAAACAACGAGGATTTGAAATAAGCGTTTGGGGTTTTCTTTATCATTAGTCAACTCTTCTAAAATTACATTACATTCAAAGCTATTTATAAAGAAAGCAAAACGATAGAAATTGACTTAAAAACCGACTAATGAAACCGTATACCATGACTGGCCACAGTGACGTGTAGAGGTTACCACTTTGGTTGGTTGTAACTTCTTGGTAAGTACCTCCTATGTGTCCATTCTGCAAGTAACTTCTCACGTAACTTACGTCTCGTAATTAACTACTTACAAAACCGAAATAGTCCTAATTACTTGCATAAAACAAAAAAATAACTATCTAAAGATAACTACCTAAAATTCTGATTTTCTTTTATTGCATACATAAATAACTACCTAGCTAATATGGACTAAAAGGACTTAAAAGGTGATGACTTTGAGCATTCCTTGCACACGCCTGAAATGGCTTGTAACTTGCTGAAAATAACTTCCTTGATGTCGTGGTTTGACTTGATTTTCGTCTTTGTTTTCTTCTTGACTTGTACTTCCATACTTGCTTATGACTTTCAAACTATTTAAAATACAAGACATATTTTTGAATGTTTTCATTTAATTTAGAATTAAATACTGAAAACATAAAAGTATCGACTCTAATAAACACAAAATAAAAACACAAACTAAGAGCTAAGAATTAAAATTCAGATTTGAATTTTATTATCGATGATCTTTGAAAGGTGGAATAAAGATTGCTTGTTGAATGAGGGTGGTGCGCCAACATTGAACAAGCATTGCAAAAAAGATTGAGTGATGGGTTGATATAATCCACACAAAAGCTGCCCTTGTATGATGTTGTTGATGTCTTTGGATAAAATAAGCCACGAATAAAATTTGCACCCAATTTTGAATTATCAGTGGACTTTAATTTGCAACATTCTCTCCTTCTTTTGAAAAGTATGTCCTTAAACTTAGTACTTGAACATGAATTCTACCTGCATGCTCATGTACACCTAAAGGCCATTGTTCGCCTTTGTTAGCACCTTTTGCACAATTCTTGAACATTTCTTTATCATCTAGACTGTTGTTGTTAAGGTCAACTTCTTGAGGCTCAAGTTCAAACTTTTTAGGTGTATTAGGTGAGGTGAGAAAAGGTGACATTGTTTCCATATTAGGATTTTGTGGGGGTGTAGTGGAGGTTGTAATGAGGACGAGGGTTATGTGTTTGCGGTCTTTGGTGAAGGAGTAAGTGTTGTGGTAACCATCATGTATTACTTTACGATCAAACAACCAAGGTCGTCCCAATAGAACATGACAAGTATCAATAGGTAAAACATCACACCAACTTTCCTCTTGATACACTTTACCAATTGAAAATTGGAGTGAAACTACTTTTGATACTAGTAGGCTTTTACTTTGGTTACGGTATTGAATGGTGTGTGGTTGTGGATGAGGTATGGTTTGAAGATGTAATTTGCAAACAAGTGTTTGGGATGCAATGTTTGTGCACGTTCCTCCATCGATGATTAAAGAACACACTTTTTGCTTTATGGTGCATCTTGTGGAGAAAACTTTCTCACGTTGAGCCTCGCTACCAACACCACTCATTTTCGCGTAATTTTTAAAAATATGCCCAATTTAGTAGAAAATGATCACGTAAAATTATGAAATTTTACAGGTGCGTAGATCTCGGAAAAAACCCAAAATGGAACAAAAGATTTTGCAATTTGGATATCAAACGAGGAAGTTATGGGTTGTCGAAGTTAGAGGCAGAAAATGTCTACGGGAACAGTTTCCGTTTTCGATTTTCGATTGCATTTTCTCTAAGAATAAAGCTGGCTATAAGTCGAATTTGTTGTAAGATCGCCTAAGCCTTAGGGGTTCTTACAAGCATTAATCACGGATCGAAAGAAAGAACGATGAAGGGAATGAAAGGTGGTGAATGTCGAATGGAATGACTGACTTTTTTTGTATTTTCTGTTTGATTTTCGAAAACGCAAATGGAGGATAGTTATGGCTAAAATCGAAAATCATTATGAATCCACGTAGCAAGTAACGACGTTCTTAAGGCACAGGTGCACTCGCCAAATACACCAAGTGTTAGCTGCATTTTATTCATATTTTATTCCTATTATTTGGATTTATTGTATTGGTATTTTGCATAACTATGCTTGCTTCATTTGGGATTTTACGCTTGGATGGGTATTTTGGTGTTTTTGTGCATTTTAGGTATTATTCAACAAAATCGATTACAAACCAAGTACATTTGGCACATACAATACTCACTTACTCAAAAAGCTCAAGTAATCAAAGTCTTGATGATCCAAGTCAAGGAAACAAGGCCAAAAGGAGCTAAAATAGACCTTTTTAAGCCCACTCGGCCAAAACTAGGTCGAGCCAAGCTTGCTCAAAAATAAAATAGACTTTTATTAGAGATAGAAGCTGAGCATGACTATCCTGAAGGCTGCTTGACCCGGTCGAGCGATGTTGGCTCGGGTCAAGTGAAAGTACTATTTACTTCCAGTAGCCTTAGAATGTCGACAAAAGCATTTTTAATGGGTCGAGAGAGCTCGGTAGGTCGAGTGGACAGGTCGAGCGGAGACTTTTTTGTTGACTGCTCTGTTTTTAAAAGATTTTGACCTGTGTACCTGATGCTCGCTCGATAGGTCGAGCGGATTGGTTCGGGTCGAGCGATTTGGGCGGTCAGAAATAATTACGCTTTTAAAAGTTGCTGATTGGATGCCCGACCCATTTCTTATGCCTCTGATACTCTACTGCTCCACCACCCCTATTCGCCACCCATCCATAACCTACCTATCTCACACATAGGATGGTGGAGAAATCATGAAGCCACGACCCACCAATTGTTCTCCCTCCCATAAATAGAGAAGCGGAAGGCTCAAGTAAATCATTCAATCCTTCTACAACTTATTTTTCTGTTCTTCAAGCTTTCTTTGGTCTTTGTTAGTTTTAAACTTCCTTATGTACTTTCCATGATTCTGGTCTTGTATTCTTAATTGCATTTTTCTACTTAAACACTTATTAGATAGTTCAAGCTTTTGATTTATCATTGAAGATCATTTGATACATTAATGTAATTGAGATTAAGTTAATTCTATAATAGCATTTCATCAAGCATTCGAATTGCAATTAAAGCTTTATGGAGTTTATCATTGGTATTCATTAATTCTACATTTGGTTGTCATCTTTGGATTGAATTCCAAGCTAGTAATTCCTATTCTCTACACTTTATTGTTTTTGATTTTGTTGTTATTTATCATGAATTCAATGTCTTTAGTTATGTTCAATTTCAATATGAGTGAGTAGTTCAATTTGGCTTAGGCTAGATATTATCACCATGTATAGAGTCTAAATTGCTTTTTTTTTTTTTACCTTGGGCTTGGTTGTGTTGTTTATGGTTTGAGATGGATTTTGCTATTATTGTAGTGTCATTGGATTGAGGGCGAGAGTCGATTGCTAATAATAGTCTATGCTTGAAAATTGAATTATCTCCATGAGAATATGTAGATGTTTTGATTGGAAATGGTGAATGTGTGCTCCAAGTCTTAAAATATGCTTAGCTCCATGAGAATAGGTAGTTGAGTATGTTTTAGGAAGTTTTTGTTGCTCGAGAGAGAACATTAGTATCCAAGATGCGTTCTTCCCTATAACCCATATCCATGACCTTAGGTTGAAGATTAGTAAACACTACTTTGGTGAGAAAGCCTAGCCTTTGCCTCTTCATCATCATATTAACTTTTGATGTGTTTGTATTGCCTTTGATCTTATGTTCTTGGTTAATTAGCATCTTTACTTGTTTTATACTTTGTTTTAGCTTTAGTCTTTATTTGCTTGTTTTAGTTAATTACACCAATAAACATCTATATATACATTGTTGAACCAACTAATTGATGGAAAATCCCTTGAGATACACCCCAATCCCTGTGGATTCGACCTGTACTTACCTACGTACTACGCTACGCCGTGCACTTGCGGTATTACTATTGAAGGAGGTAAAGTCACGATCAAGTTTTTGGCGCCGTTGCTGGAGAGTGACGGTCTTATATTGATGATTTTTCTTAGTTAGTTGATTTGTTGTGTGACTCTTATGGCTAGCTTGTTGTGTTCCCAATTTAAGCATGAAGTTTTTTGGAGGTATTATTGGAGGCTTGGTGACTGCCTCCAACATGACCATGCCAATGACCTTGAAATGTGGAATATTTGCAAAATGATGTATGATGGTTTATATGATGAGACTAGGGATCAATCGAGATCATGTATAACTTTGAGTTTCTAGACTAACCAATAGAAAGAGCTTGGGAAGTTTTTGAATGGTTGGCCAAGGAAACCTAAGAACAAGAAATGGCTCATACTTTCCCTTCTCTCGATATGAATCCTACAACCTTTCTTGAACATTTGGAGGCCAGTCCTTCATGTTTAGCATTGAAGGATGATTATATTGGTAAAAATTCATATGGAAGTTATGACTTGGTTAGTGAGTTTAGTGTAGAAAATGCGGATCCTAGATACCTTAGCGGGTCCTCTCCTTTACCTTTTTCTTACCCTTGTCCCTATCCACCATTCGAGGAGTGTGATGATGATGATGATTTGATTTATGATGATGAAGATTTTAACGAATTTCGTATGCAGTTAAGACAAGCCCTTAGCCAATCTTCCTCCTTTATATATAAGCCTATTTTAGAAACATCATTTAATGGCATAAATGATGAGCTTTGTAGCCCTATGCCTTCTCATTGTGAACCTATTGTTGAGGCACTTTGCTTGCCTTATATTAATGATTATCTTGTTTTTATGCCATGTAAGCATGACTTTTTTGTGAATGAGCATTGTGATAATACAATTAATGTGCCTATTAATAAGAAGTCATATGTGCATACATGCATCACTCTTTCTAGTGAGACTCTAAACATCATGCATTGTGATCACCCTATAATACCTCAGTTTGGTCGTTCTCATGCTCCTTTCAATGGTCATAAAACATTGGCCTTAGTTGGATATAGATTCGCATCCATTAATCTATGTTGACCTATTCCAACTGATTTCACCTTCCCTCCCTTTGTCCAGTTTTTCTTTGGCTTTTCATCATGTAATGATAAGCCATTTTTCTATATGTATTCTATTTCATTGAGATATTGTCTTTATTTCTCTCTATTTGTTATTACGTAACTCTTTCTTGTGTAGGGAGTGAGTTTGAAAAACTTCTTCGAAGTCTATCAAGTTATTTATTGAAACAGGTCTAGCTAATGACCTAAAAGAAGCGCTAGTTAGGAGGTAACTCAACTTTGGTTTAAGATTTTACTTTTTAATTAAATTTTCAAGTTTTAGTTTGTATTGTAGAGTAGCATGCTTGTACTAAGCTTTTGGATGCAGGAACTGTTGGCCTCTTAAGGTTTTGATGATGACTTCACTTTTTAAATAAACAAACATATTTTTAGAGATTGTTTTGTAGGTATATATCCGATTTAGTTTGAATCGTTGATGAAGCCTATGACTTGGTTCGTGGAAGATGTACATGTCTTAATATGTTCAAGATGTTAGATAAGTGTTATAATGTTCTAAGTAGACGTACAGTCTACTGTTCCTAAAATGAACATTTTAACTGAAGTTGAAGCTGGAGACAGTAAGCTGTTCCTACGTAGCAGGTCTGGAGAATAACATTGACTGGAAAATTGCGAATTAATTATTTTCTGTTTTAAGTTGATGTAATGGTTTAGAATTAATTTAATTGCTTAAATTAATGAGTAAGTTAATTGGCTAATCTATTTTTAGGTTTTCTAAAAATAGCCCAAGACTTTTTCTTAATTAGATTTAGATCTCCTATTTTTTAGGATCTTATGTTTTTAACTCCTATGCTATTTTTAGCATAAGGAAACTGATTTTTCTTTGAGCAAATAACAGTCGGACACTTTCATAATTCCACCACCTTTTGTTTTGAGAACGTGGGGGTAGTGGGAGGTATGTCTGAGGAAACTGCTGGCTGTTCCCACTATAAATAGAAGGGACTTTGCTCAAACCAAAATGTAATCCAAGAGAATCAAAGAGTGTCCATTAAAGGGAGATCATCTTAAGAAAAATATTTTCAGTTTTCCAATGCCAATTAATTTATTATATTTTTCTTAAGTAATTATTTTAATTTTTATCCTCTTGAGAAATGGCCTTGTAAGGGTTGATGTGTGATTTGTTGTAATTAGACTTGTGGGAAGTCTAAGGGAATTAGAGAAAAGAAACGTGAGAAGAGAAAGAGAAAGAGAGAATAGAGAAAGAGAATTAGGCCTAGAGTAGAGAAGCTTCAAGTGAAGCAAACATTGTTTTGTGTAATTGTAATTAATTGCCTAAACATAGTGAGAATTTTGAAAAATCCCGGGGGTCGTGGTTTTTCCTTCTTATTAGGCCAAGAAGGTTTCCACGTAAAATCTTTGTCTCTTTTTATTTCTTGCTTCTTTAGTTTAAGTTTTATTTTGTGAGTTAAAATTTCGCAAGTTAGAGCAAAAAAGTAGTACAACTCAATACACAACAATTCACCCCCCTCTTGTTGCATTTGATCATCTCTTCATATTCCAACAATTGGTATCAGAGCCATGTTCCTCATTTAATCAGGAAACCCTGAGAGCAGTATCCAGTTCCCACAGAGATGTTGAAGATGAACGAGCGCATGGAAGAGGGGTACTCCACACAAAGGCCACCCATGTTTGATGGGAAATTCTATACTTACTGGAAAAATAATAGAAATCTTCATAAAGGCCGAAAACTATCAAATTTGGAGAGTTATTGAAGTTGGAGACTTTGAGGTGACGACCATCAACTCCAATAACGAAGCTATTCCAAAACCAATCACTGAATATGAAAAAGAAGATTTTCAAAAGATGGAGATGAACGCTCTTGCTATCAAATTGCTTCACTGTGGTCTTGGACCCAATGAACACAATCGTATTATGGGTTGCAAAACTGCCAAGCAGATTTGGGACCTGCTGGAAGTTACCCATGAAGGTACCAGCGAAGTGAAGTGCTCCAAGATTGACCTCCTAATGTCCAAATATGAAAGGTTTGTTATGGAACCTAGAGAGAACATTCAAGAGATGTTCACCAGGTTCACAAATATCACGAATGAATTGGTCTCTCTTGGTAAGATTATTCCCGTTGATGAACAAGTTAGGAAAATACTTAGGAGTCTTCCTCAAGACGAACGCTGGAGAGCTAAGGTCACAGCCATCCAGGAGTCCAAAGATTTCACCAAGTTTAATTTGGAAGAGTTGGCTGGTTCCCTCATAAAGGACTGGCTCTGGCAGCAGATGATAGTGAAGAGTCAGACGCTGGTGAAGAGCAAGCTGCTATGTTGGCACGTAAATTCAAAAAATTCTTCAGGAACAGCAGATATAGAAATCAAAGAAACAACAAAGAAAAAGGAACTGCTAACTTGAAGACAAATTTTGAATGCCACAAGTGTGGGAGCACTGATCACTTCATCAAGGATTGCCCTCAATGGAAAAATGAGAAGGGCAAGGGAAAAGCAAGAGAAGTTGGAAAACAATATAAGAAGGGAAACTTCAAAACTGATTTTAGAAAGGCAATGATCGCAGCTTGGGGTGATACGGAGAGCGAGGCTGAGACCGAAGCTCCAGTGGAAGAAGAAACATCAAACCTATGTCTCATGGCATCTCATGAAGAGTCTAAGGAAAAAGAGGTAATGTCTTCTAGTCCATCTCCTAAACAACTGTCTAATTTAAGTAAGAATAAATTAATCAAATTGCTATTAGAGACACAAGAAAAGTTGAATGAAAAAACAGCTAAGTGTCTCCAAATTGAGAAAGACCTTAACTTAAGTAAAGATCATATCTCATACCTAAATTCCTTTAGGATCGATGTGCAAAGTAGATTTTTTGATTTGTTAGATAAGAATATCATTTTAAAAGAACAATTGGAGAAATTAAAATAGGATTTCATTATTCTTAACATTGAATTTAATCAAAACAAATTGCTAGGATTAAAATTGGTTGAAAATGATAAAACCACTCATGTGTGTAGCACGGAATTTCAAGAAATAAAATTAAAATTAGAATCATATGAAAAAGAAAATAAGTTTCTAAAAGATCAAATTAACTTAAGAGGAAAAGGGAAAATCAATGAAATTCCCAAATGGATTCTAAATGCTAAAACCAAGAGTAAAGAAGGTCTAGGTTATGTTAAGAATGAAAAAAGGAAAAAGGTATATGTAGATCTCCCTAGTAGTAAAATCTGTTCCTTTTGTGGTAAAATTGGACACCTAAAATATCAATGTGTAAAAAGGGAACAGCACACTAAAGCAAATAAAACTTATGTCGAATGCATATGGATTGAGAAACATGATTCAAATATAATCGACAGGGAACCCAAGGCTGATTGGGTTCCTAAACTTAACCATTAGTTTGCTTTGCAGGTTCAAGTGAGGGGGAACAACTCATGGTATCTCGACAGTGAGTGTTCCAAGCACATGACGGGTGATAAATCTAGATTTCTCTCACTTGAAGCGTATGATGGGGGAACTGTAACCTTCGGTGATAATATGAAGGGTGAAATAATCGCCAAAGGAAAAGTTGGAAGATCAAGCTCCCATGCCATTGATAATGTATTTTTAGTCGAGAATCTAAAACACAATCTTTTAAGTATTTCTCAATTTTGTGACAAAGGTAACTCTGTTAAGTTTACTTCTGAACGATGTATAATTTCTAGGAACAACACAGGAGACCTTGTACTAGAGGGAATCAGAAAAGGGAACACCTATGTGGTGGACCTGGACACTGTTCCCAGAAACAGTCTAACAGCGTTATAGAAGAAAACCCACTTCTTTGGCACAAGCGACTAGGTCATGCTAGCTATTCATTGATTAACTCTTTAAGATCAAAAGACCTAGTAAGAGGATTACCTGCAATAAAATTCCTCAAAAATGAAATTTGTGATCCTTGTAATAAAGGAAAACAAGTGTGGTCATCCTTTAAATCAAAGTTTCTGGTGACTACCTCTAGACCATTAGAATTAATTCATATGGATCTATGTGGACCTATGAGAACACAAAGCCGTAGTGGCAAAAGATATGTGTTTGTCATAGTTGATGATTTTAGTAGATTTACTTGGACCTTATTTTTAGTAAGCAAAGATGAAGCTTTCGATGAGTTTGTATCTTTTGCTAATAAAATACAAAAATCTACCAATAATTTAATTGTTCACATTAGATCGGATCATGGCAAAGAATTTGAAAACTCTAACTTCATGAATTATTGTAATGAACATGGTATAAATCATAATTTTTCCGCTCCTAGAACACCACAACAAAATGGAGTGGTAGAAAGGAAGAATAGAACCTTAGAAGAAATGGCTAGGACCATGTTGATTGCTAGTGGTCTACCTAGGAATTTTTGGGCCGAGGCCGTCAATACTGCATGCTATATTTTGAATCGTGTGTTAATAAGACCAATCACTTCTAAGACACCCTATGAATTACTCAAAGGTGTTTAACCAAATATTTCCTATTTTCGTGTGTTTGGATGCAAATGTTTTGTTCATGTGAATGGTAAACGAAATATAGGTAAGTTTGATGAAAGAAGTGATGAAGCAGTATTCCTCGGTTATTAATCACATAGCAAAGCTTACAGAGTTTATAATAAGAGAACAATGTGCGTAGAGGAATCTATTCACATAATTTTTGATGAAACTAACTTTTCAACAAGTGAACAGGAAACAAATAATATTAAAATAGGTCTTGCAAATTTAGAAGAAGATGATGAAGGAGTTAAAATGCAAGATCTAGGAACAGCAGGTGAACAGCCAATACAAGAAGAAGCAGGAGAAACCGACCAAGTCCAGGAACTACCAGCACAACAGGACCAGCAGACTGTTCCTAATCCAGTTGTTCCCGCAGATGAGCAAAATGATCCAGTAGCTGAACAAAATGCCAATCAA
The DNA here is from genome assembly GCF_026212465.1 of Amaranthus tricolor. NCBI lineage: Eukaryota > Viridiplantae > Streptophyta > Magnoliopsida > Caryophyllales > Amaranthaceae > Amaranthus > Amaranthus tricolor. The sequence goes on along the minus strand of NC_080059.1, from coordinate 14,878,970 downwards.
GATGTTGAGCCAGAACATGCTACTGTTCCCTCAAGAGAATTTGTGCCCAAACCTTGGAAATATCAAAGTTACCATCCTCTTGACCTGATTATAAGTGATATAAATAAGGGAACACAAACTAGATCCCAACTGAGAAACTTTTGTGCTCATTTTGCGTTCCTATCATCACTTGAACCCAAAAATCACGAAGAAGCTCTAAAGGATTCCGAATGGATAATAGCCATGCAAGATGAATTAAATGAATTTGAAAGAAATAAGGTATGGCACTTGGAACCCAAACCAAAACACAAGAAGGTAATTGGTCTGAAATGGGTATTTCGGAATAAGCTAGATGAGCATGGAATAATTGTAAGAAACAAAGCAAGACTCGTGGTCAAAGGGTACAATCAACAAGAAGGTATTGATTATACCGAGACATTTGCTCCGGTAGCAAGGTTAGAGGCCATTAGAATTTTAATTTCTTTTGCTGCATTTATGAATTTTAAACTATATCAAATGGATGTGAAATGTGCTTTCTTAAATGGATTTCTTGATGAAGAAGTGTTTGTTGAACAACCTCCAGGTTTTGAGAATACCTCCTGTCCTGATCATGTCTATAAGCTTGATAAAGCTCTATATGGCTTAAAGCAAGCTCCTAGACAATGGTATGAAAGACTGTCAAAGTTTTTGATACAAAATAACTTTGTTAGAGGAAAAATCGACAAAACCTTGTTCTTTAAGAATAAAGGTTCTCATATTTTGGTTGTTCAAATTTATGTTGATGATATTATTTTTGGTGCTACTAATGATTTATTATGTAAGGAATTTGCTAACCTAATGGGCACAGAATTTGAAATGAGCATGATGGGAGAACTAAATTTCTTCCTTGGTTTACAAATTAAACAAACTGAAAATGGTATTTTTATTCATCAACAAAAATACATAAAAGAACTTCTTAAGAAGTATGGGCTAAACTATGCTAAAACCAACCATACACCCATGGCTACAAATGTTAGATTAGATGAAGACCTAAAAAAAACTAACATAGATCAAACAATGTATCGAGGCATGATAGGTTCCTTATTATATCTAACTGCAAGTAGACCCGATATTTCATTTAGTGTTGGTTTATGTGCTAGATTTCAATCAAATCCTAAAGAATCACATCTCACGGCAGTCAAACGAATTTTAAGATATTTGAAGGGAACAGACGACTTGTCCTTATTTTATCCTAAAAGTGATGTTTATGATTTAAAAGGTTTTAGTGATGCAGATTATGCAGGTGATCTAGTTAATAGAAAAAGCACGTCAGGTATGGTACAATTTCTTGGCTCTTGTTTAGTTTCATGGAGTTCCAAGAAACAAAACACGGTTGCATTATCCACAGCCGAAGCTGAATACGTGGCAGCAGCAGCTTGCTGTTCCCAAATGCTTTGGATAAAACAGCAACTAAGAGATTTTGGTATTAAATTTGAATGTGTTCCTATTTATTGTGATAATACCAGTGCCATATGTATATCTAAAGATCCAGTGCATCACTCACGAGCTAAATACATACATATTAGACATCATTTTCTTAAGGATAATGTAGAAAACAAAAATATTATATTAAAGCATGTTAATACTAATGAACAAGTTGCAGAAATTCTGACCAAACCACTTCCAAGAGAACAATATGAAAAGATGAGATTGGAACTTGGTATGATCAAGCTCCACTAAAGTTGGTTGCATAAAATTTCCAATGAAGCATCATGAAAAAAAGAGGGTCAGGAATCAACCTCAAAATTTTGATTGAAAATCAATTATTGCATGGATCAGCTAAACACGTAATGAAGTTTGTACTATGAATATTTTCTTGTTTGCATGTTGTTAGTTTGATCAGACCACAGCAATATGTTCGTTATTTTCTTTATAATTTTTTTTTTCATAATTCATCATTTTTCTATTTTGTTTTCATATTTTATTTTAATATTCATATTTCATAATTTATTCATATTTCACATTTTTTTTGTACGGCCAACTTAAATTAAACATAATGGGAAACTTAAGGAAACCGTCATTTCATCACATTATTAAACCCTTCTCTTACTTCACACTTTACACGCCTTCTCAATTCCTCTTCAAGAAACCGTCCTTCTCCTTATCTCTCAATCTATTCAACACTTCAAAATGAAAACCCCAAGTTCCTCAAAGAAAACCCCTAAATCCCGTAAACAATCACAGCCAAAACCTCTGAGAGTGGTTCATCCTCCACCATTACTGGATGCTGCACCACTCACCACCAAAGAAACCACAAATACATCACCCAAACAATCTACTGAACCTACTGGTACAAAACGCAAGATCTCATCACCAAAAGGTGGATCATCTTCCAAAGTAGTCAAACGTTCGAAGCTTGCTGATCCTAATAGTGCTGAAGAAGTTGCAAAAGAAATGTCTGTAGGATTTGGGTTAGACAAGTACTGGTATGATTCTACTTATTTTCCTAAATTGCATGACATTTTACAAAATCAAGAATGGGAGATTTTGATGACAAATTTTAGTTGCAATTCCATTTTCCCAAATCTTATGCGAGAATTCATTTCAAATTTCTCAAATGATTATGGGACGTGTTCTAGTAGTGTCAAGAACATCAAAATAGAATTTAACAGTGCATTGTTGGGGGAATGGTTTAGTGTTCCTAATGTTGGTTTTGATACATACTGTGTTGGTACTAAGATAGTTTTTTCTGGAATTAATGAAAAGACAATTTTTAAATTTTTGGGGGTTGAACAAAAGAAAGGGGAGATCAGTCATAATATTCTTTCTCCATTGCATAAATTACTGTATAATATTGCACGTAGATTTATTTTGCCCCGAAACTCTAAAAGAAGTGAAGTAAATTTACGTGATGCAACCTTAATTTATTGCATGGATAATCACATAAAGATAAATTTTCCGTCATTGATGATATCGCATTTGTCTGATTGTATTGAGAAGAAAAATTTTGTTGGTTATAGGGGGCTGTTGACATGGATTTTCAGAAAGTTTGGTGTTCCATTGGAAGGGTTGGAGTTCCCAATGGGACCCAACATGAAAATAGGTGCGAAATGTTTGCAAAATTTGCACCTCAAATTAAATGATGAAGGAATGTTAATACATGAATCAGAGGAGGTTGTTGAAGTAGAATCTGATGAGGAAGAGATTGAAAAAGAAGAAGAAAAATTGAGGGAGAGAGATCAGGAAGAAAAAGAGGAAAAGGAGCAAGAGCCTGTTCCCACTGACCATATTGAAACAGAAGAAAAAGGGGAACAGGATGGAGAAGCTAGTAAGGGGGAAGCAGAACAGGAGGGAGCCTTAGGAGAAGAGGCTCATCACAATCTCTGTGATGATACAAGTGATGAAGAGATTGTGATAGCTCTGAGGAAAAAGGCTAAATTCATTAAGAGGAAGAGTAGGAGGTTAGCTTCAAAACGCAAGGCTACAATGGTTGATGATGCTACATCTGACACCATGCCTGAACCTATATCAAATGAACCTCCCTCTCCCAAGCCAACCACATCATCACCACATCACAATCCATCACCACCTCCATCACCAATACAGTCTACACCACCACCTTTTCAGTCACACACTTCACCTGATGTAGGTTGTACTAACTATGATTCTGTTCCTGCAGCTTCTTTAGACTCTGTCCTCTCTAAGCTAAATGACCTCCAGTCTCACTTCCTTGCATTTCAAGACGAAACTCGTGTCTCCCTTGCTTCAATTGTTGATCAGCTTAACCAGATGGAGAGTCGTCTTGGTGCCAAGTTGGACACAGTAGAAGTACAGACTGAGTTCGTTGATGAAGAGGAGACTGCTCCCTGATCCCTCTTCCCATATGTTTTTATGATTTGTTGGCTGTAATATTAATCAAACAACTTCACTTTTTAGTCTTTGTACCATCTGAGGTACAAAGTTGTATTGTTGAACAACTGCTACTATTTTCTTTGTTTTGATTTCTGGTCTGTGAACACTAACAATATGCAGATTTGATTACTTTTTATGGTGCATCCTTTTATTATTGTTTCTTGCTTTCATCACTGACAAATCTATATGGTTTGTGCTGAGGTTTGATAACCCCAATTCTTTTTGATTGATGACAAAAGGGGGAAGATTATGCACAAACTTAAGAAGAGCAGTGAATACACAGTAACATATCTTGGTTGATTTATATTGTTTCTTATTGATGATAATGTGCTGAGTTTATGCTAGCCTAATGATTATCTGTGTTTTCAAGTTGATGGATATTTACTTGTTTTTGTAAATTTGTTTTCAAGTTGTTTTTGGTTGAAAATACTTAATAATTTGTGTTAAGTTTTATTATGTTAGTTTAATTATGTCAGTTTAATTAATTTTAGTTTATTTCAATTAAGTTTTAGATTAATTAATTTTGAAAATTATTTGATATTATGGAGTAAATTGGTTTATGTATGCTTGGTAAATTATATTGTAACGAGTTAATTTGCTAAGTTATTTAGAGTTGCTTTAATCTATAGTATGCTCTAAGAATTTTGTTTTACTCTATTTTACTTAAGTTTGTTTATAAAGTTTGTCCTCATCAAAAAGGGGGAATTTGTTGGCCTCTTAAGGTTTTGATGATGACTTCACTTTTTAAATAAACAAACATATTTTTAGAGATTGTTTTGTAGGTATATATCCGATTTAGTTTGAATCGTTGATGAAGCCTATGACTTGGTTCGTGGAAGATGTACATGTCTTAATATGTTCAAGATGTTAGATAAGTGTTATAATGTTCTAAGTAGACGTACAGTCTACTGTTCCTAAAATGAACATTTTAACTGAAGTTGAAGCTGGAGACAGTAAGCTGTTCCTACGTAGCAGGTCTGGAGAATAACATTGACTGGAAAATTGCGAATTAATTATTTTCTGTTTTAAGTTGATGTAATGGTTTAGAATTAATTTAATTGCTTAAATTAATGAGTAAGTTAATTGGCTAATCTATTTTTAGGTTTTCTAAAAATAGCCCAAGACTTTTTCTTAATTAGATTTAGATCTCCTATTTTTTAGGATCTTATGTTTTTAACTCCTATGCTATTTTTAGCATAAGGAAACTGATTTTTCTTTGAGCAAATAACAGTGGGACACTTTCATAATTCCACCACCTTTTGTTTTGAGAACGTGGGGGTAGTGGGAGGTATGTCTGAGGAAACTGCTGGCTGTTCCCACTATAAATAGAAGGGACTTTGCTCAAACCAAAATGTAATCCAAGAGAATCAAAGAGTGTCCATTAAAGGGAGATCATCTTAAGAAAAATATTTTCAGTTTTCCAATGCCAATTAATTTATTATATTTTTCTTAAGTAATTATTTTAATTTTTATCCTCTTGAGAAATGGCCTTGTAAGGGTTGATGTGTGATTTGTTGTAATTAGACTTGTGGGAAGTCTAAGGGAATTAGAGAAAAGAAACGTGAGAAGAGAAAGAGAAAGAGAGAATAGAGAAAGAGAATTAGGCCTAGAGTAGAGAAGCTTCAAGTGAAGCAAACATTGTTTTGTGTAATTGTAATTAATTGCCTAAATATAGTGAGAATTTTGAAATCCCGGGGGTCGTGGTTTTTCCTTCTTATTAGGCCAAGAAGGTTTCCACGTAAAATCTTTGTCTCTTTTTATTTCTTGCTTCTTAAGTTTAAGTTTTATTTTGTGAGTTAAAATTTCGCAAGTTAGAGCAAAAAAGTAGTACAACTCAATACACAACAATTCACCCCCCCCCCCCCCTCTTGTTGCATTTGATCATCTCTTCATATTCCAACAGGAACCAAAGGGGAGTTAATTATGAAATGATTTTGGAATGTGCGCAATAGAAAGAAAACAACAAAAACTAGTGTTGTAGAGGTCAAAAAACACATGCTCGGGCGTGCTGAGGAGAAACACGAAGAGAACCAAAACAAAAAAAAAATCCGCCAATTTTGGGCCCGCTCGATCAGATTGAGTAACCTTTGATCATTTAAGCGGAATACAGTAAGATAGTTTTTTTTATACATTTTCCATTAGATTTTGCACTTTTTCTCTCACCTTTTTCGAGCCTTTGTCGCATTGAAGACACTGCTCAGTTCGGCTTGGGGGAGGTGTTGATCTAATACTTGGCCTAGTTGATTCATGTTATCTATATTATATCATGATTGTAGTGTAAATTTGTTTACACTTTGGATCTATGAATAGCTATCTTGTATACCATTTAGGGCCACATTTTTGACTTGTGTATGGTATTTTAGCAAACTTAGACTATTTGTTCTAAAATTTGTGACTTACAAACCAGTAAACCTTTCAGTTTTCAAAACAATAGTCAAGCAGGATTTGGTTTATGGCACCGCCTTTGGGTATTCTTGGACATCTTTAAAACCCATGAGTAATTATTGAGCCTCTACCGTGCATTCTTCTAGATTGATGAGATTGTGGATTTGTAGCACACTAGGCATGATTTGGCAAATTGGGTTTTGTATGGATCTAGCTATTGGTATAAGACTGTATCTATTCCTTTTTCCTACTCATTTTTATCCATTATTAAACCTCATCCATTTCTAACTTATTCATTTCTCACACATTTCTTTTTTAATAGCATACTACTTTAGCTTAGTTTTGGTTCAATAGAGTATGGTTAATCATCTTTGGTACTCTTAGTTATTATTAGTCTTTATTTTGTTATATTCTAATCACCACGTATGTATAATTATGGTGATTAAAGTTTAGTTTGTTGTTATACATCCTTATAAGTCTTCTTTTTGCTCTTGGTTGACCATGCTTTAATACAAATTCTATGGTCAATGGTGATGCATATAGCTCTTCACCTTATTGTTACATATTTTATATTTATCTTGAGATATCACCAATATATATTCTTAGCAAAAATATAAATAAAAATAAATAAATAAATAAATAAAAAGGAAGAATGAAAAAAAGGAAAAGAAAAATGTCAAAATTATTAGTAGTGCCAACTTGTGTAAACCATAGATCAACGAGCTAGTTATGCTATTCTTTCCTTCATTTAGCCTCCATTCACTCCTTCCATCACATTCATTGTTTTATTCAATTCTACTCTTTTGATCAGTCCACCTACTTTTAGTGAAGTCTTAACCTTTGAGTTGCCAAGTACCGAGGTGCGAAACTTTGACACACCTCTATTTAGAGGCTCACATCACTTTGAGCCATAGGATGGAGAATGAGCGTAACTTTAAACACTTGAGTGTGGTTGTTCATCTTGGCTAACATACCTAAAAGTAAGGTCCACTTACACCCATTGTGATCGGTTTGGGAGTCCTAGACTCAAGTTTTGTGAGATCCGCGCTTGATGACTTGTTTTGAGAATGATATGTGGAATCAGGGGCGTACTTCTAGCTTTTAAAATTAATAATCATAGTTTGCTGACCTGTCATACACCTTTTGATATTTGTGGCTTGTGATCTCATGATTATAGGTTGCCTAGATCTATTTTATGCATTTTTGTTATTCTTGATCTTACTTCTTAACCATGACTATCAACTTGCTTGAGGACAAGCAAGGGCTTGGCGTGGGGGAGTTTGTTAGTTGTATTTTATTCATATTTTATCCCTATTATTTAGCTTTATTTATTGTATTGGGATTTTGCATAACTATGCTTGCTTCATTTGGGATTTTACGCTTGGATTGGTATTTTGGTGTTTTTGTGTATTTTAGGTAATATTCAAAAAAAACGATCACAAATTAAGTACATTTGGCGCATACAATACTCACTTCACTCCAAAAGCTCAAGTTAGGGATGGTCATGGGTCCAGGACCCTGTAGGACCCGCCCCGGACCCGCCCGTTTAATAAGGGTCTGGGTCTTAAATTTTGAGACCCGTCGGATCCGAGTCCGGGTCTGGATCCAAATTTTTTTTACGGGTCCGGGTCCTAAGGTGAAGACCCGGACCCGGACCCGGACCCTAAACTTTTAAACTTTAAAATTTAAAATTTTGAATTGTCATAGTCATTCTCAATTACTGGGTATTTTGACATATTTAAAAATATGTTAAATTTCTAGATATTCTAAGAAGGAAAGAGGGTGGAAGCCTGGAAGGTAAAGGAGGACATAGGGATTGAAGAAGATGTTGAATTAGTACGTACAGATCTGTAGCACTTGACTTGTACGACTTTATTCAACATTAACTTGTCATGGTTTGCCCAATATATTTTCATAATAGTTTCATTATATTGTACGACTTCGAACAAGTATTAGTAATCAGATAATAAGTTGCTTACAAAAATACAAAAAAACTCGAAAAAGGTTCAATTTTGACAAATCAAAGAGGCTTTGTATAAGACCCATTAAGGACCCATTAAGGACCCTAGACCCTGTCAGACCCGTAGGGTCCGGGTCCGGGTCTAAAAATTTTGGACCCTTAGGGTCCGGATCCGGGTCTGGATCCAAAAAAAAAAATAGGGTCCGGGTCCGGGTCTGGCCAGACCCGCCCCATGACCATCCCTAGCTCAAGTAATCAAAGCCTTGATGATCCAAGTCAAAAAAGGCCAAAAAGAGCTAAAGTAGACTTTTCTAAGCCCACTCGGCCAAAACAGGGTCGAGCCAAGCTTGCTTAAACATAAAAAGATTAGTATTAGAGATAGAAGCTGAACAGGACCATCTTGAAGGCCGCTCGACCCGATCGAGCGATGTTGGCTCGGGTAGAGCGAAAGTACTATTCACTTACAGTAGCTTTAGAATGTCGACAAAAGCATTTTCAATGGGTTGAGCGAGTTCGCTCAGTCGAGCAGACAGGTCGAGCGAAGCCTTTTTTGGTGATTGCTCTGTTTTTTTTAAGATTTTGACCTGTGTACCTGATGCTCGCTCGACAAGTCGAGCGGATTGGCTCGGGTCGAGCGATTTGGGTGGTCAGAAATAATTACGCTTTTAAAAGCTGCTGATTGGATGCCCTACCCATTTCTTATGCCTCTGATACTCTACTGCTCCATCACCCCTATTCGCCACCCATCTATAGCCTACCTATCTCACACATAGGATGGTGGAGAAATCATGAAGCCACGACCCACCACTTGTCCTCCCTGTTATAAATAAAGAAGAAGAAGACTCAAGCAAAACATCCAATCCTTCTACTACTCATTTTTCTGTACTTCAAGCTTTCTTTGGTCTTTGTTAGTTTTAAACTTCCTTATGTACCTTCCATGATTCTAGTCTTGTATACTTAATTGCATTTTTCTACTCAAACACTTAATAGACAGTTTAAGCTTTTGATTTATCATTGAAGCTCATGTAGACTCAATTAGGAACGAGAACAACAACAAGAGGGGGGAGGGGGTGAATTGTTGTTGTTACTAGTTTAAGCGTTTTTGCCCTGTTTTCGCGGAATTGAATAAGATAATAAAGCTTAAACTTAGAGCAAAATAATTAAAAGAGACAAACGATTTTTACGTGGAAACCTTCTAGGCCTAATTAGAAGGAAATACCCCGACCCCTCGAGATTTCTAAATACTCCACTATGTTTAAGGCAATTAGTTACAATTACAATAAACACCTTGCTTCACTCGAAGCGAATCAAATAGGCCAACTCTTCTCTCTCAAATTTCTTTACTCAAAGCAACAAACTTAGCTTCACTAAAAGCTAAACTCCACACTAGCTTCACTCAAAGCTATCAAATTCCCCCTTAGACTCACCCGAGTCTAATTACAAGTACTCTCAAAAACCCTTACAAAAAGGATAAAATTCTCTAAAAATAAAATCAATAAGTTGCTCAAGAAAATATTATGAATTAATTGGCAATTTTCAAAACAAAATATTTCTTGTAGATTTCTAAAAATCATCGCATGAAAATAACAAAGTTCATACGTTAGATAATTAGGAACAGCCGAATTCACTTGCTATTTATAAAAAATAAAATCTCTAAGAAAATGGAATAATCCAATCCATTATTCCTTATCAAAAAGATCATGGGAATAATATGGATTAAACAAACAGACGGTTATTTCCACAAGACTTGATTAAATCAAGTATACGGTTAAAACAACAATAACCGCTGTTTCCATTTACTAAAAATAGGTTCTATTCTCTTTAAGCAGCAGTTTCTTCAACAGCAGTTCCGGTTCCAGTAATAACTGCTGGAACTTTTATGCTATTTATAGAAACGATTAGACTTACTAAAAATAGGAATGGTTACATGCTAACTAATTATAGGAACGATAACCTATTTTCTAATATAAAGACTGGTTCTAAAATAATAATAATAGCTAAGTTTTTTTCAACAGCAGCTGTTCCTATATTTAGCAAATCCAATATTTACTAAATATAGATCCTACAATAATGCTAAGTAAATACGAAAAATCATTTTGGAAAACATTTTGCCAATTAACTTTAATAAATTATAACTGCAACAAATTAACTTTATTTAATACATCAACTCAAAATAATAATTAAATAGTAATTAGAATTTTCAGTAGACGAAGCCTGACTCCAGTTAGGAATAGTGTGCTGTCTCTGAATTTTGCTAGAACATCCAACTTGGGAACAGTAGACCTCTTGTCTCCATTTTACATCCCAAGCAATATACTCTTCTAACATCTCTTGGATCCTTTTGACACGTACATTTCCATGAACCAAGCCATAGGTACTATCAACAATCATAATTACGACCAGATATTGACCTACACATAATCTCTAAAAAAAACATATTTGTTTAACTACAGTGTAGTCATCATCAAAACTCAAGAGGTCCAACAAATTCCCCCTTTTTGATGATGACAAACTTTTTAAACAAACTTAAACCAATGTAGAGTAAAACCAATATTGAAGAGCATGTTAGAGATTAAAACAAGTCTTCTTAACTTAGTAAATATAATTTACCAAGCATATCATGAATCAAATTACTCTAAAAATAAACTCAACAAAACTCCTACAATTTCAGCATAGAACATAAGTAGTAGTTCCAGTATAATTTTGAGCAAACAATAAGAGTTCAAATGTCAAAACTTAAAAACAAATTAGTTCATCAGAACAAAATGATCTGAACATGTAAAAAGAATTTCATCTTAATCATAACACTTGAATCATGTAGATAATATTATATCAAAGCAAGCATCAGAGCATCAAGCATCAAATCATGTAAAGTTAACGAAAGATTAACTATGTAAAGTTAACAAAAGGTTAACTATACTTAACAGAAGGTTAAGACAGCAACAACAAGCAATAAACAATCATCAACATCACAATAAGCAATAAACAATCATCAACAGCACACAGCCACAGCCAAACAGCCTTAGATCATGAATCCTAACCTTAATCCTAATGTCCAACATAATAGATGTAGATATAGACTAAGCATACTCAAGCATTCTTTAAGTTTGTGCCAAATATTCTCCCTTTTGACATCACTCAAAAAGAATTGGAGCAATCAAACCACAACACTAACTACATAGTTAAAGAGAGAAAAAGGATGCAAAAATTAAAAAGTTAGTACCAATGAATGCAAACATGATCAATAATGATTAATCTTCACAAGCTATTATTAGCACAAAGAAAATGTAGTTCATAGTATGAATTAGATAAACAGTACCCCAGCTGGTACCAAGACAAAAGTTTGAAGAAAGTTATGATTACAATACAGAAAAGATATTGAAAAAATATCCAGAAGAATGTTAGGATGCAGGAGCTTCATCATCTATATATTCTGTTTCCACCTCCACAGTATCCAGTTTAGCACCCAGACGAGCCTCCATTTGAGTCATCTGGTCAGTTAGAGAGGCTAAGGAAACACGAACTTCATCTTGAAATTTAAAGAAGCGATCCTGCAATTCATCAAGTTTGAGGAGAATGGAGAGTAAGGGAGCTGTCGGAACTGTTGTCTGGTCAAAGCCTTGGTGTGAAGATGTATGAACAGGTGGTGGTGAAGTTGGTATTGGTGATGGTGGTGGTGATGGGAAATGAGGGGATGATGGAGTGGTTGGCTTTGGTGATGGGGGATAACTTGGTTTAGCCACAGAGTCATCATCAAGAACAACTACAAGTCTTTTCCCTTTGGCAGCAAGCCTTCTGCTCTTCCTTGAGGTTGAGCAAGGCTGCTTCATAGTAGGCACAGATACCTCCTCCTTGCTGACACCAATGTCCTCCTTCTCCTTATCAGAATGTTCTTCTGCCTTCTCAATGGCAGAAGGAACAGTCTCCTGTTCCTTATTTCCAGATCCTTCCTCCTCCTGTTCCTCCATTTCAACCTCTCCCTTTTCGGTTTTCTTCTCATTATCAGAATTAACATTGATTGTTTCAACAACATTCTCAAGGGTCCAATTCTCATTTATTTTAAGGTGTAAGTTACTTAAGCACTTATTTATGAGGATATCATTTTCTTAAATTTAGCTTAGTAAAAAGTGGGAAAATCACGATAAACGTTCGAGAATTGGGTTTTATTATTTTTTTTTGTTATCTAGGGTTATTATTTTTTGTTTTTTTTGGTTCTAGTTCTATTCAGAACCCTGCAGGCTAAAATGATATACCTGGGCTATTGCTATGTTGCATCTGTAGAGAAGTATGCGTAAGCAATCTTTTGCATATTTTGTGTATGTTTTTCCCTTGATAGTTCTACTTTCATGAATGTTGTTTTGATCTCTGAGAAGTTTGATTTTGTGAAAACTTATTGCATTGTCCCACTGTCTAATAATTAAGTATTGGCATATGAAAGTACTCCTAATGGCTAATATAGCTTGCCTATTCAAGGACCAATAATGCACAACACATTAAAAATCAGATGTATTCACATTAAAAGATCAATATGCATACATTAACCAGTACTGTTAGTTTTGTTTCTCTGTAAATACAAAGATTGTGTTTCATTCTGCTGTTTTGCTTGCGTTAAGGTGGATGGCTCCAGCTTGGTGGCTGCCTACCTACTCTCTATGACACACTTTGGCTGTTGTGCTTGTCCATTGGAATTTGCTGCTGCTAAGAAAAGTTGTTGCAAAAAATGTATTTTTAACAACGACTATGATGGGTTGCTGCTCATGATCAAGTTGCTGCTTCCGACTGCCGCTTTAAGGTGGATGATCAAGTTGTTGCAAAAAATGTAGTGTTGTGCTTATGATATTACATGTTGCCTCTATAATTTTGTTTTACTTAGGGACTTGTTCACTTTCTTGTCTAATGTTTTGTTTTGTATTTTTGTATCCCAGGCTCTGCTCGAATTTTATACTGTGTAATTTTCTACATTAATAAAATTTTATTTGCCTAAACTAATAAAGGGAGTGATGATAATAATAATAATAATAATAATAATAATAATAATAATAATAATAATAATAATAAATAATTTACCGCTATAATTAGTTAAAATATTAGTTTTGTTCATTAGCCACGCATATTTGTGTGGAAAAACAAGAAAAAAGCAATTGTCTATGAAAACATGTGGCCGTGCTTATCAAGTGAGGGAAGTTTCCAACTCCTATAAGCGTGGCTGGTAGTACCTTCAGCCTACCAGCCACGCTTATTAGAACCTTTAGCCACGGTTATTAAGCGTGTCTAAAAATTTACCAACATAAGCAGAGACCATGCTTAATTAAGCGTCGCTAAATCTATCAGCCTCACATATAAGCATGCCTAACTGCATTTTTTAGCGTAGGTAGGTGCAATTTTTTTGCAGTACATCTTTATTTAGCAATTATAAATATTTACTTAAGTAAATGATTGGTTTTAAACTAATTCAAATTTTTTTATTGATAATATTTCCAATTTATCATTTATAAGCAATGTCGTTATAAAATGATTAAGTGTTACGGACCAAGCGCTTAAAAGAAATTTCGTCTCTAAAGCTACAATAACGAAGACTCTTGAAAACAATTACATCTTGCAGCTCTAACAACTCAAGATTGTCTCAATTTTCACATTCTATGCAAATGAAAATTTTTCAAAAATGGTTTAATTGCCGCATATATAAAACTCAAGGATTGCGATTTTATTGTCAATATTAAACAACAAAAGAATATTAAAACTATGAAAATAGTAACATCTCTCATACACATATTTATAATAACATAATTTAACTTAGACAGTGATACAAAAGCATGTAAATATAAAATAATGTTGATATCATAGACTCATAGTGTACAGACACGGGAAAATGTTTGAAATTCTATCGCATTCTAGTGCTTAAAAGAGTGGTCACGTAATTAATATATATATATATATATATATATATATATATATATATATATATATATATATATATATATATATATATATATATTTAGAATCTAATAAGAAGAGGTGTGAACATAAGAAGGATAGGAAGCAATCTCAACCATCCGATCACATGTTCAATGGCTAGGATGAGTTACATCCCCTATATAGATTGCAAGCGGTTTTTTTTTAATCTATGAACCGGTTTTTTAAAATTTTTTTAACCATGAACCGGTTCATTTGTTCTTTCCACCCTTCTCTCTCTGTGTTATTCACTGTGCCTTCGATTGTTCCTTCGATTGTGCCTTCGATTTTTACTCTTCGATTGTGTTTTCGATTTTACTCTTCGATTGTGCTCTTCGATTTTACTCTTCGAATTAAATCTGGTATGTAATCAATATCTCAATCACATTTTCAAGTTTTGTGATTTTATACATATATTTTTGCGATTTTGCGAAGCTTGTGATTCTTGTGCGATTCACAGTTTGCGAATTTATGTTATTAGCATACAATGATTCTTGTGCGATTACAACAAATGATTCTTAGAGTAAATGATTATTGAATGTTTTTAGGGTTTAATCTTGAGCGATTCTTGTGTTTATTCAGTTTTCGATTTTTACGGTTTGTGAACCAAAAATGGAACGATCCATCAACAATGTTAACAAATGAAGAATCAGAAAGATCCATCAACAACGAACAAGAATGTTCAAATTCATCTTTACTATTGGCTGAATTAGAAGGTAATTTTTATGAAATCTAAATTTTAGTGTTTATAAAAACCAATAAATCGAGAATTTCATGTAATGCTTTCTGACCAAACATGTGATTCTGATCAAATGTGATGCTTTCTGTGCTACTAATTTCTGAACCCATAGTGAACCCTTACTGAACTGTGATGCTTCCTTGATTAATGTGTGATGTTTTCTTGTTCATATTGTGATGCTTTCTTCATAATGCATTACATGTTTAAATTGAGAAGGATAATTTGTTTATGTTGCGTAATATTTAAATCTGATAGAACTGTAATTCTCAGTATGATGCTTTCATAATGCATTTTCTTAGTATATAGTGAAGCATTACATGATGCTTTCATCAAAAAACCATCACATATTTATCAAGAAAGTATCACATTACATGACTCGAGAATAAGTTGGCTCAGTATGAGTTCAAAAGTACTAGCACATAATTATAAGCAAGAATCACATATATATTACGACAGGATCGCATTTGATCAGAATTTTCTTCATAGATTGTTGTTTATGTTGTGTAATATTTAAATCTCATAGTATCTTTTTTTTTTATTAAACAGTGACTAAAACTCCGAGAACTATAACACATGTTAGTCCTAACGGGTCTACTGAGTGGTTTTCTTATTGTGAAGATGATAAAAAGCTGATTGTTTGTTTAGTTTTTGAAAATTTAGAAAATGCATTTGATTTTTATACTACGTATGCAAAAATTTGTGGTTTTGATATACGTTCGGCTACTACTTGTAAAAGCAAAAGTGTTACTGTTTTGAAGTATTTTGTTTGTAGTAGGGAGAGATTTATGGTATCTAGAGTTAAGAAAAATAAGGGTGATGTTGTACGGTATAAGAAATCAATGAAAAGAGTTGGTTGCAAGGCGAAGTTGATATTGAAAATTGATAAAAAGAAAGGAACGGATTTTGTTTTCAAGTTTGTTGAGGGGCATAGTCATTGTCTTATTAGCCCTACAACGCGACACTATTTAAGGGGTAATTGGAAATTGACTATTTTACACAAGAATTTCATATCAAAAAATGCACGAATTAATGTAAGACCAGTCAAATCATTTAGACTTTTCAAGGAAAATGTAGGGAGTTATGAAAATGTGGGAGTTACTATACAAGATTTCAAAAATTTTCATAGAGATTTCAAAAATTACATCAAAGGTGATGATGGAAAGATGCTGATTGAGAATTTCATTAAGAAAAGAGATAATTTCCCGGGGTTTTATTTTGACTATGCACTAGATGAGGATAACCACATTTCATGTCTTTTTTGGGCAGATGCAATAAGCAGGAAGAATTATGCCCTATTTGGAGAGATGCTCACCTTTGATTGTACTTATGATACTAATAAATATAGTATGGTTTATGCTTCTTTTAGCGGTGTAGATCATCATAGGTCTTGCATTACATTTGGTGTTGGTTTGTTGGCTAAAGAGAATACTGAGTCATTTAAGTGGTTGTTTAGGACTTTTCATACTGTATGGAGGATTGTATGCCTACTTATTTGATAACTGATCAAGACCTAGCAATGAAAATTGCAATTAAGAATGTTTTTCCATATACAATAGATAAACTTTGTATGTGGCATATAATGAGCAAAGTCACAGACAAAGTAGGACCCAAATTGAACAAAGATGAGTTTTTTTTGAAAGAATTAAATAGTTGTGTGTGGAATGTTGAATAAGAAGAAAGTGAGTTTGAGGAGAAATAGGAGGCAATCATGATAAAGTATAATCTTCTTGAGGATAAATGGTTTCGTAACTTGTTTAGCATACGAGACCAATGGATGCCGGCATATTTTAGGGACATCAGATTGGGAGGGATTTTGAGAACTACATCTTGATCAGAGAGCATTAACAATTTTTTTAACAATTTATCAAACCCACACATGACGCTTGAGTTTTACATGAGCTATGAAAGTGCAATGGATGCCCAAAGATATAACCAAGAAAAGTTGAATGTATCATCACTTCATATGATACCCCAATTAAAAACTCCATTGCCAATTGAAAAGCATGCTAGTGAATCTATACAAGAACAATATTTTTTCTATTTCAATATGAATTTTATTAGTCTAGTTTCAAGACTTATATTCAAAGTATTGAAAAAAAAATGAAAGTGTTGAAACTATAATTGTTTTGGACTCGGTATTAGACAAGATGTACAAAGTCACATTTATTGTTGGAAGTTCAATTGATGAGCTTCAAGTACATTGTGGGTGTAAGTTGTTCAAACATGTAGGCCTATTATGTTGTCATGCGATTTGTGTTATGAGTGCAAGGCAAATATCACAAATCCCAAAGCAATATATCTTGGATCGTTGGACAAAACTAGCTATGTAGAAGCCTATTTTTGATATGCATGGCAATTTGATTGATGACCATAAAATTTTGGACAACACGGGAAAGTTTTTGGGGGAAGTTTGGTCAAAAATATTCCATTGTGTTGGTTTAGCTGAAGGGAGTGAAAGTGACTTACAATCACTTCTAAAAAACCTCAAGGAGTTTAGTAGAAAATTGGAGGAAGTGATGATGTAAAGTTGAAAATTACGAAAGAACAACAAATAGAATTTTTGTTAGGGCCATATTCATCGTCAACAATGGAAATCCATAACCCAATACAATCAAAAAACAAGGGAAAGAGGCAAAGGATAGTTAGTGAAAAGGAACAAAATATCGAGCAAAGCAAGAAGAACAAACGAAAGTGTAAAACTTGTGGGGAATTTGATTATCATGATAGTCGTAATTTCCCAACAAGAAGAACATTTTGTAAATAAGGTACATATTCTTTTGTATGAATATTTTTTTTGTGTCTTGCGCTTGAAAAATATTGATTTTATATTAACTGACTTTGAAAATGTGTATAGGTTGCTTTTGATTACCATGATAGTCCTAATTGCCCAACAAGAAGAACAAGTTGCTTTGGGTTGCTTGCTGTTGCTGTTTACAAGTTGCTCCTTTACATGTTGATTTACAAGTTGCTGCTTTGTTGCTGTTTCACATTTACATGTATTCTATTATGTTGTCATGCACACAAAGTACGTTTTGGTGGAAAGATTAAGAACACAATGATCTTTTGAACTGCTTTGCTTGGATTATGTCCATTTTATGTTATGTATTTCATCTCATTTTATGTCCATTTTTATATTCATATTTATGAAGAAAGCATTTTATGTTATGTATTTCATAACATATGAATATTTATGTCCATTTTTATATGAATATTTATGATAAAAGAAAGCATCAAATTACTATGAAGAAAGTATCACATATTTAAAAAGAAAGCATCACTTTTGTTTTGGTAAAAGAAAGAGATAGCTTGAAGAAAGCATCACATAAGAAAGTATCACATATTTAAATAGAAATCATCATATTTGTTTTGGTAAAAAAAAATAGATAGCCTAAAGAAAGCATCACATATTTGTTAGGAAAGCATCACATATTTATGAAGAAAGAATCACAATTTGATTTGGTCATTAAAGAGATAGCCTGGAGAAAGCATCACATATTTATTAAGAAAGAATCACATATTTATAAGGAAAGCATCACATCACATGTTTATGAAGAAAGCATCACATATTTGCTCTTTCGTAATTATTAAGAAAAGCATCACAACCTTATTTAAGAATCACATGTTTATTACGAAAGCATCACATCACATTTTTAGAAGAAAGTATCACATATTTATCAAGAAAGCATTACATGTTTATTAAAAAAGAATCATATTACATCTATAAGAAGAAAGCATAACATATTTATTAAGAAAGCATCACATCACATCTTTATAAAGAAAGCATCACATAATTATCAAGAAAGCATCACATGTTTGCATCTTCATAATTATTAAGAAAAGCGTCGTAAGGTTATAAAAGCATCACATGTGTATTAAGAAAGTATCACATATATATATCTAGAAAGCATCACATATTTATGAAGAAAGAATGAAGAAAGCATCACATTTTTATTTGGTCATTAAAGAGAACCTGGAGAAAGCATCACATATTTATTTAGAACGTATCACATTATAATTAAGAAAACATCTTGCATCTTAATATTTGCATTTCTATAATTAAGAAAACATCTTGCATCTTGCATCACATTTCAGTTTTGAAAAATTTAGAGTCATTTACAAACTAGCCAAAAAGTTTACTAAAACTAGCCAACACGTTTAGTCAAAATAAACAAAGTCAGTCCATCACAAATCTACTTTTTTGCTCTTTTCTTTCTAATCATCTTCGGAGGTGATGGAGGTGGAGGTGTTGTATCAAGATCAGATATTCCCAAGTTGAAGTTCGGTCGGTCAATATCAGTAGTTCTTTTTCTTACCACTCTAATCCTGCCAACCATCTTATCAATATCCTTCAACACTTTCGGGTCGGAGTACCACTATGATAGTGTTGGTGAATCTGGTGATTGTCCAACATCTTGTGCTACATTCCCTTTTGCCTTAAGCTTTAAAAATCTTGATAAATGATGTTGAGTAACAATTTCCCTATTTCTCTTCATCTTGCTCACTTCCTCTGTATGTTCCTTAACAAAGAACATAACAGATAATATAAGAAAAAATAGTTCAATTTAATCCAAGTCATATGAAATGTGTTATGGATATAAAGTTGAAGGTTAATAGAAGGTTGAATACTCTCTAGAGGGGGGGTGAATAGAGAGTTTGGGCTATTTAAAATTTTGTCTGTCAGCTTGTCTCAAGAGTTTGAGGAGTCTGTCAAAAATGTTTTCTGGAACAGTTTTAAGTCAATTCGTAAACAATAACGTATGTGCGGAAAATAAACTTTTAAGTATAACACACGATAAGTTAACGAGGTTCGGTTCTAACCAACCTACTCCCCGCCTATGGATTCTCTTTCAACCCGTAGGATTTCAACGCCTTTTATTAATCCGACTTTAATACAAACAAGAAGATCTCACTATCTCCTCACACCACGTTCTTCCCCTTGAAGAACCGTATTACAAGTCCCTTTAATAAAAGCAAAATCCCAAATCTCACAATAGAGATTCACAAGTTGAACACTTTGATAAGTATTCTTGGTTAGGCGTATTAAACTTAATCTAACTCTTTTTAAACTCTTAAGCCTATTACAAATGTAAGAGTTAGATGAACTAAGAATTACAACTCTTAAAACACTTAGAGAATTTCTAAATCTTAAGTCAAGAGAGAAAGATGTGCATAGAGATGTATCCTTAATTCTGAAATGAAGCCTCATATATATAGTGTAGAGGTGTTCATGGGCGGGCTTGGGCGGGTATACCCGCGGGCAAAAATTTACAAAACCGCGCCCGCATTTGCGGGCATAATTTTTTGTCACTACCCGCCCATTTTTTAAGTGGGCGGTACCCGCGGGTAGGCGGGTATTTATTACATAAATATCAAAAATATAATTGAAAATATAAAGTTGGGTTTTGATAATAATTAAAATACAATACAATGTCCAAAATACTCCAAAAGTCCAAATACATAAAAAGTCTCAAATTATTCAAATTACAACCATATAAAAATACATAAAAAGTTTCAAAAAACTTCGTCAATGGTAACACAATCGTCATCTTCATCCTCCTCTTCATCTTCTTCTAAACATGGCTCGCCATAATTAAACATATTCGATGTACCTTGAGAGAGTAACCATATATTAAAAAAAAATAATAATAATAATAGTAATAATAATAATAACAATATTTAAAATATATTCAGGTCCACAAATGAATCTTCTGCCAATAATCATCATCGCAACGCTAATTTTGCATAAGAAAGTCACCTCCATTTTAACTTCAATGGAGGTAACCCAAACATGTCATAGCGAAAAGGGGAGAAATTCAACATACACGCATTCAATCGAGAAACTATCAAATAAAAATAAGAATTAAAATCAAAATGGTAACTTAAATTTAGAAGAAAATAATAATTACAATCAAGAAAAACAAAAGGAATTACATGAATTTACAAGAAAAAGAAAAACATAAACGAAAATCACAAACACTACCTGAGACAGCCGGAGGTTCTGAAATCTGGAGGAGTACCGCCGGGAAGCTTTAATGGAGATTGGAGATTGGAGATTGGAGATTGGAGAATGGAGAATGGAAATGTGAAGAAACGAAGAGGACAAGACGCAAGACGGCGTACTGGAAAAGAGGGCAAGAGGCAAGTGAAATTTTAGGGTTACTGGAAAAGTAAAAGTGAAGTGACATTAAAAGAGGAGCTTAGCCGCTTACTTCCTTTTTATTTTTTTCTTTTTTTTTTTTCTCTTTTCGGTTACTTAAAATTTAAAAATTAAATTGATTATTAAATATTTAATATATATTAAAGTAAGCGGGCGGGCGGGTATACCCGCAGGTATTTTTTACGTGTCGCTACCCGCCCAATTAGCTTGGCGGGCGGGTATTACCCGCCCAAACTTAAATTTTTTTTAAAAAACGCTGTCCATGCCCGCCTGTTTTTCGAGCCGGCCAAACCGGGCCTGGCGGGTAGCCCGCCCATGAACAGCTCTAATATAGTGTTACGCCTCAACACATTTTGAAAAACCAGAAGGCTCCTTTCCGTTATTTTCTGTTGACCTGGTCATTCTGCGCCTGTCTTCAAGATCTGGAGCTTAACTTCAAACTGACGTGTATTGAAAGCTAAAATAATTTCGTCATTGTGTGCTGCAATTTGTCTTTAATATCCAATGCTATGCTGTCACGTTAGTACTTATACAAGATATTGAAAACTAAACAAAAACAGATTTATCAACGTTTAAATAATCATTCAAATTAATTCCTATTTTTAGTATTAATTCAAATAGTCATTTTCTATTTTTAGTGTTACTTCAAATATCATCTTATTAATAGAAAACTCTATAATTTGCATAACAACTAATTTAATCATCAAATATAGCCATGTACTATAATTAGCAAAACGAGTGTACCTTGTAATATATT
>NC_080059.1:14816774-14846774 GCF_026212465.1 Amaranthus tricolor | reverse complement strand
AATTGTTATTCTTTATTGTTGAAGATGTGATGCTAAGTAACTTAATAAACTTATGATGCTAAGTAACTTAATAAACTTTGTTAATATACATTTTATGATTTTAGAGTTCAATTAGCCACCACTTGAAGACAAGAAGTAAATGAACAAGAAAAAGGTGAAGAAAATCAAGAAATGGAAGAGGAACAACAATTGCGAAAAACAAAAGCAAAAATAATAAAGATTGTTGTTTCAAAAAAGAAAAAGTAAGTTATTTAATATGTGATGCTTTCTTAATAAAACCTGATATGTTATTCATAAAATTGTGATGCTTTAGTGTTGAAGTAGCTGCTACTGCAAGAGAAGAAGAAAATGAGCAAGATAAAGGAGAAGAAAATCATGAAGAGGAACAACCTTTGCCAAAAACAACTGGGAAAAGAATAAAAACTGTTGCTTCAAAAAAGAAAAAGTAAGTTTGTTTTAAAATGTGAAGCATTCTTAATACAATGTGATGGGTTATATGAAAAATTGTGATGCTTTCAGTGTAGAAGTAGTCACTACTGCAAGAAAAGAAGATAATGAGCAAGATAAAGGAGAAGAAAATCATGAAATAGAAGAGGAACAACCTTTGCCAAAAACAAAAGGGAAAAGAATAAAAACTGAAAAGAAAAAGTAAGTTGTTCCATAAAAATTTGATGCTTTTATAAAAAATTGTGATTTCTATGAGAACCATGATACTTCATTTGTTTTTTCAGAGTTCAAGTAGTTGCTGTTGCAAGAGGAGAATACAATGAGGACCATGAAGAGAATGTGCCAAAAGTGAACGTAAATGCGGGAATGGAAGAAGAACCTCCATTACCAATAACTAAACGAGAAAGAGTATAAATTGTTTCTTCTACAACAATTCCAAAAAAAAGTAAGTTCTAGACGTAGATGCTTCTGCATAAAATTGTGATACTTCAATGTGATGCTTTCTACATAAAATTGTGATACTTCAATGTGATGCTTTGTTTATACAATTTTGATGGGTTACAGGAGAGAAGGTCAACTTCATATGCTCTCATCTCCTTCTCAAATGGTTTGTTTGTGTGATAAATTAAATGATAAACAAAGGAGTGCTATGAAAGAAATTGGTTTAGAAGGATTGCTTCTGTTGAGAATTAAGATGTCTTATCATGGTATGGCTAAGTACTTTATCAACCAATATGATTTCAGTACTTCAGCTTTCATAGTCAATCAAAACTGCAAGTACACTATAATTGAGTATGATGTCTGCGATATTTTTGGCTTGCCGTTAACTGTTAATGATGTAATTAAACGAACTAATTCAAGTGAAGATATATCTGAGTATGATTTATTTGAGGAATGGCAACAAAAACTAGATTGTGTTGGGGTTAAAGATATATTTGCTGAACAACTACTTTACAAAATGTTGTTGGATTTAACTGATGGAGGCGATGATTTCAAAAGGTTCTTTATAATTTCTGCTTTGATTACATTTTTGGCTCCCAATTCACACCGAACTGTTGATCTTAGTTTACTTAAACCATTGGTTGATGTTAATGAGATAAAAAAATCTTAACTGGTGTGGTTTAGTGTTTGATAGGTTTGGAAGTGGCTTGGAAAGATGCCAAACAAAAAATTTGAAAAATATTGCTTCATGTCTAGCCATATTAGAAATTTGCTTTTACCATCGAGTTAGCTCTCTAGGTATTTTTCCATCATCAAGGTTGCCCTTAATCCAACATTGGACTTATGAGACTTTGAAAAAAGGGAACAACTTGAGTTGAAGGCTAGATCCATTGGACTGGGTGATTTCGATGGAGACACATACCCAATTTCAAAGAAATTAAGAAAGAAATTGTATGATGATGAGGTGGAGCTAGAAGATAATGGAGTGTATGTTAGAATCCCTATTCCCGATGGTTTGTTGGCATCTTCTGATTAACAAATTCATGATACAGCAGGTAATGTAAGTTATATTATTTTTTACATTTAATTTTTTATGAAAACAACCAGTAGCACATTTTAAAATATAAAGTAATAGTTTTTTGTCTATAAGGAAACACATTTCATATAACTTTTTTGTAAGAAGATTAAATTGAACTGTTTTTTCTTATTATATTCTTTTTATTAAGGAGCTTATGGAGGAAGGTAGCAAGATGAAGAGGAACATGGAAATTGTTACTCAACATCATCTATCCAACTGTTCATGTTAAAGGCAAAAGGCAATCAAATACAAGATGTCGGACAATCATCAAACTCTCCAACACTATCACAATGGTATTCAGACCCAAAAGTGATGGAGGAGATTGATAAGATTATGGACAGGATAAGAGTGGTTAAAAAAAGAACAGTCGACATCGACTTACCAAGCTTTGACCTGGGAATATCAGATCTTGAGAAAACACCTTCACCAGCACCGAAGTTGACTGCCAAGAAGAGAGGGAAAAAGAAAATTTGAGTTTGTTTTGATTCCATGTGTGATGCTATCAACATAGAAAATTTATGCTTTCAACACAAAACTGTGATGATTTCAACAAAATGTTGTTATGAATGATAATGATATTAAAAATCTCAACAATATTCTCAAGTAAACATCATCAACATGAAAACAATTGTGTTGACGTGTGATACTTTTGTATAAAACTGTGATGTTTTGTTGTATAGTGCTTTCTAAATCAAACTGTGCTGCTTTTTACAAAAAACTTTGATGCTTTCTAAATCAAATCTGTGTTACATTGATTCAACACAAAATACAATACATGATACACTACCATTTATTTTATAAACGTGTGATGCTTTCCACATAAAATCATGATGCTTTCAACAAAAACTGTGATGATTTCAACACAAATATTGTGATAAATTGAATGATAATGACATCAAAAATAAATTAGTCTACATATAACTAATTCTAACAATTACAATGTTAAAATAAACAGAAATTAGTTTAAAGGAAATTATCTTCTTCATAGAATACAACCTAATAATGTTAAAATAAACAGAAAGTAATTTATATACTACTAATACTAATGATTAGACTACTTTTCTAGAGAATCAATCAGAAATTAGTTTACACTCTGCAACTGCTACACAACTTCAAATATAATTGTTCTTCTGAATTAGGGATTCAATCAATTACCACTATATTTCATCAACAAGTCACCTGTAAGATTTGATGAACAAAATATTTATGTTAAATGTCTAAATGTGGAAAACAGAAACGTTTAATAATGAAAGTATCACTATTTATCAAAGAAAGTACCAACATAAAATTCAATATTTATTAAAGAAAGTACCAACAGAAAGTAACACTTTTATATCATATTGTACTTACTTATTATTTCTTATATGGACACGTACGACTATTGTGACCTGCAACTTTGCCACAAGTTTTACATTGTCTTTGCTTGGTCACCCTTTGCTCCTCTTCATCTTCAGTATCCTTTTGTTTTGGATCTTTTTCTTTCCTCTTGCCTTTTTTATGAGATTGTTTGGGGTTTTTAATTTTAATTGTTTTAGGAGCTTCACAACCCACAAACTTTTTTCTAACTCTTGACGTTTTGTATTCTCAACCCCACGATTCTTTTTTTCTAAAAGCTCAGCTGAATACAACTTCATTTTCTACAAAAGTTCGACCAAATCATCCTCATCATCTTCTACCAAACTAATGCATCGATGTACCTCATTCCAAACATATCCTAAAACCCGTTTTCTAGGTTCCATAGCACTATTACCATCCAATAATGTACCATCAATATCATAGACAGGTGTTTTGCTAGCATCTTTTGTCCACCTTTTCAATATGTAAGGTTCTGGCAGATATTTAACGCCTTTTGCATGCAAAACCCAAAATGCATTCTTACATAAGACTCCTACTCTTTTGAAAAACTTACAAGAGCAATCAACATACAATGTTTTTGCATCATACACAGCTTCAAAAATTGTCACAGTGTTTAAATGTACCACACGATACACATCCTTGCCATCTCTAACGAAATTCTTTTCCAATCCACACTCATCGTGTGCAATAAGAATTTGTTCTTGAAAATCCTTAAAAACAACATCTGTGTAGACACTAGAAGCATGTTTTTGAAGAGGGATAAGAGTCTTCAAAGGTGCAGAATATAACTTGCATTTACTATCTAGTGTCTGCATCATATAACGTTGAACATCCATCGCACTTTGAAACCTCATTTGGAGTTCAACTAATGTAAGAAATTTGTTCACAAAGTAATTGAAAAAATTGTTCTCACTTTCCGAACTAGATGTTGATCTAAACAAACCACCCATATAAAGATTTCTAAAATATGCAGGCACCCACATTTCTCTAATATCATACATACTATTCAACCATTCATTATTTCTTAAATTAGCATGCTCATAATTCGACATCATTTTTGACCACTAATCTTCAAATTCATGGGGCTCATTATCCCTATTATATACAAGTCTATTAATTCTTCTTAAAAACTCATCATTATTACGTAACTCGATAGAAACTTTATCAGTTAGTTTCTTCATTATATGCCAACAACAGAATTTATGAATAGATTTGTCAAAAACATTGGGTAGAGCAATTTTTATGGCTGGATGTTGGTCTGTTATAATGGAATCTGGTTGCTTCCAACCCATTGCCCTCAAAAAAGATTCAAATAACCAAGTATAAGAAGATACATCTTCCCTACTAATAAGACCCACAACAAAAGTAACACATTTTTTGTGATGGTCAACACCCGTGAAAGGAAAAAAAATTTGATTATACTTGTTAGTACCATAAGTAGCATCCACAGATATCGAATCACCAAACAATGAATAGTTTCTCCTACTAATACCATCTGCCTAAATTGCCTTCGATAGAGATTTAGTATCATCAACCTCAAAATCAAAAAAAAAAGTAGGTGAAATTTCTTTCTTCTTAAGAATCATTTCCACAAACATTTTCCCATCAGATTCATTAATAAAACACTTTAAATCCCTATAAAAGTTTTTATAGTTATCAAGTGAAGCACCTAAAATAACTTCCTACTTGTTCTTTCCACATCCTATATGAACTTGTTGGACCTTTATTCAACTTCAAATTGTTCATAATGTATCTTTTTTGTCCACTGTTTAAACTAGATTACCCTTTTAAATATTGCCTAGTAATAAGTGAGGCAAGAATGTGACAATGGGCTTCAATAAACTTAAAAACCTAATATTTTACCCTCTTTAGTCCTTTGAAAAACAATTTTAGCATAACAATCTTCACGAGTTACAAGCCTTCTTCTCAATGCACCTAATTTCTCTTCCCTTATCCCTTGTTTATTACACAAATAGTATTTAGATGTAACAACACCTTTAGACTTTCTTAGTCCGTGATTTAATGTCAAAACCACAAGCCTTAGCATATGTTTCATAGAATTTCACCCCTTCTTCTAATGAATCAAAAGTCATATGCAATACTGGTATCAGATTTTTCTCACAATGCGGGATGAACTGTTTACGATTAAGATTCTGAGTAGGTGTACCCTAAAACACAACACCAGTAACATTGTTTTCAACTGAAAGTAACACGTTTTCAACACAAAGTAATACATTTCCAACATAAATTAACACCAAATGTATTATTATCGTCATAAATAAACTTACATGTAAGTGTTCACTTAAAGAAGGTACGATATTATGGTCATTAATAGGTTCAAAGGGATTCGTAGAAGATGGTGGATCATTATTATCTTGCAATGCAACCTAAAACGAAAAGTAAGATATTTTTGTGAAAAAATCATCAAATTTCCAAGCCAAAAGTAACACTGTGCATATACGTTATATTGTTTTATTGATAAATAAAGGCTTACCATGAGTTAACTTGAAGAATTTACATTGTTATCACCAAAGTTAGAAGTGGTTGTAAAAGTCCCAGTTTATAAGGTTTCCATATGCTCAGTTAAAGATGTTCCGGCCTTATCATTAATATCTTTCAATGCAACATAACGCAAAAAGTAAGATATTTTGTGTAAAAATCATCACATTTCCTACCCAAAAGTAACACTGTGCATATACTTTATTGCGTATTATTGATAAATAGAGGCTTACCATGAGTTGACTTGAAGAATTTGCATTGTTATCACCAAGGTTAGAAGTGGTTGTAAAAGTCACAGTTTGTAAGGGTTCCATATGCTCAGTTAAAGATGTTCCAGCCTTATCATTATCTTGCAATGCAACCTAAAGCAAAAGGTAAGATATTTTGTGTAAAAATCATCACATTTCCTACCCAAAAGTAACACTGTGCTTATACTTTATTGCGTATTATTGATAAATAGTGGCTTACCATGAGTTGACTTGAAGAATTTGCATTGTTATCACCAACGTTAGAAGTGCTTGTAAAAGTCACAGTTTGTAAGGCTTCCATATGCTCAGTTAAAGATGTTCCAGCCTTATCATTATTATCTTGCAATGCAACCTAAAGCAAAAATTAAGACATTTTGTGTAAAAATCATCACATTTCCTAGCAAATAGTAACACTGTGCATATTATTTATAGTTTATTATTGATAAATAGAGGCTTACCATGAGTTGACTTGAAGAATTTGCATTGTTATCACCAAAGTTAGTAGTGGTTGTAAATGTCACAGTTAGTAAGGATTCCATATGTTCAGTTGAGCTACTAATTTCTTCAATTTCATCCTAAAACATAATCCGTAACACAAATTTAACCAAAAAACAACACCTTTTATTTAAAAAGAACACAATTCTTTGGTAAAGGTTGAAGACTCAACTCTCTTAAATAATGATAATTCAAAACACATATTGATTAAACAAATAAATTAAGTAATTACATTTAGTTGTTTAAGTTAGTCTAAAGTCATATTGGATATAAATTGAATAATTGTTATATGTTTAAGTCCAAATTATTGGAATATGCTTAAATGACTTAAGGTTATCTTATGGTTAAATTTATAAGTCTTGAAATTAGTTTCAATGTCTTGATGTTAATTACGTTTATAATAAGGTTAGTTTCGTAATTATTTTTGAAATATTTTAATAGCTTAAGGTTCATTAGAAATTATCTTTGAAATATTTTAATCGGTCAAGATTTATTAAAATTATCTATGAATTATTTCAATAAGTTAAAATATTGAAACTAAGTTTGAATATATTATTACACGGTTTGTTATTAACGTTTGAATATTTGAATTTGAATATAAAAAATATGTGCTTAAAATAGTTGGATGATTAATTATCTATAGTACAAGCTAATACACGTTTGGTTATATATACTACACGTTAATATTTGAATTTAAATTATGTTGTTAAGCTAATTAAAGAGTTCCTATAAATAAGATGGTAATTTAAATTGATACTAATAATAGGAAATGACTATTTGAATTAATGCTAAAAAATAGGAATTAATTTGAATAAGTATTCACACGTTGATAAATCTAGTTTTGCTTAGTTTTCATTATCTTGTATGAGTACTAACGTGGCAGCACAACATTGGTTATTAAAAACATATTACAGCACAAAATGACGAAATTATCTTAGCTGTTAGTACACGTCAGTTTGAAATAAAGCTGAAGGTGTTGAAGACTGGCACAAAATATCTAGATCAACAAAATTAACAGATGAAGCTTTTTTGCTCTTCAAGGAGATGTTGAGGCGTAACATCTATAAATACAAGGCTTCATTTATGCACCTCTTCTTACAATTTTTCTCTCTTGACTTAAGATCGAATATTCTCTAAGTATTAAAAAGAGTTGTAATTCTTAGTTCATCCAACTCTTGCAATTTGTAATACGCTTAAGTTTTAAAAAAAGAGTAAGATTATTTCATAGCTTAATACGCGTAACTTAGAATACTTTTCAAAGTGTTCAACTTGTAATCTCTATTGAGAGATTGAGATTTGCTTTTATTAATGGGACTTGTAAGACGTTTCTTCAAGGGTAAGAACGTGGTGGGAGAAGATAGTGAGATCTTTTATTTTGTCTTAAAGTCGAATTAATAAAAGGCGTTGAAATCCTACGGGTTGAAAGAGAACCCTTAGGCCGGGGTAGGTTGTTTAGAACTGAACCTCGTTAACATCTCGTGTGTTATTCTTTAAAGTTTAATTTCTGCACATACGTTATTATTTTACATACACTACAAGAAAACTTGTTTTTAGCAACAGAAAAAGTCGTTGCTAAAAACCTGATTTCGTTGCTAAAAATGTTTTTTAGCAACGACTATGGCGGTTGCAAAAAGTATCTGTTTTTTGCAACGAGATCTATTGTTGCAAAAGAAGTATCGTTGCAATTCCTTCCAACGTTTTTAGCAACAAAAAAGCTTGTTGCCAAATTTTCTGCAGTTTTTGCTACAACTATTTTCGTTGTTAAATTTCAGTTTTTCACAACAATTCAAGTTGTTGTAATACATGATAGTTAATCTTTTGCAACGACTTTACTGTAGGGAAAACAATTAAGTAAAATTTTTTATTAATGTTTTTAGCAATAACTATTACCGTTGCAAAAAATATATACATTTTTCGCAACGACTTTGTTATCTTTTGAAACAACCTACAATCTATATATAAACTAGACAATTAAAATAATAAATAATTTATAACCAACTAAACTAATATCACCGATTATCATTATATATTAATTCGTATCCCAAAATATCACACGTCCCAAATATTATCGTGTGTCAAAAATATACGTAATTAGATTATACTCCCTCCTATTCAGCTTATGTGTCTCATTTCTTTTTATGGTCAAGTCACCTTAGTTGTCCCATTTCTATTTTTGATATGGATTTTTGACTTTTATGCCCTTAGTAACTTTATCCTATTTTCAATTATACCCTCCATTACCCATACTAATTTTCCTCCCTTACATTAAAAAACCCATAATACCACTCTCTTTCCTACCCTTAGGGCCCCACTTTTGACTCTCCTTAAAATCCGTGAAAAGTCAAATGGGACTTCTAAGGTGAATAGGAGGGAGTATAACATTCAATAATATCACCAAGAACTCCTTATAATATTGTTAACAATTAATACAAGAACAAGAACAATTTAACAACTTGTAGAACAATTTAATTTCACGTTTTTAGAAGAACAATTTAACGATTCAAAAAGAACAAGAACAATTTAAATTTTTGAAAGAAACACAAGAACAATTTTAACAACTTGAATAACAATTTAACCACTATGTGAAAGAGAATTTTAACTTTAAGTTGTTTGAAGAACAATTTAACAATAAAAACAAGAACAAAGATTACCATTTGTTCCAATGTATGCATGAAAAATCAACTTAGAAAATATTTTCAATACATGACAAATCACCTTTGACATAAAGGCCATTAACTTAACCAATCAACTATGAATCGATCATCCCTGATCGAATTATAAATAGACCACAAACAAAGACAAACATTGAAGACCATAATTGAATCAATATGCCTGATGAACCTGATATGAAAGTCCTACAAACTAATGATGTTAGTATCCAATATGGGCCAAACATGAGCATAAAGGTATTACAAGACCAAGAGAAGTCAGAAGAAGACTTCTAACAACAAGCAAATAGAACAGAAGCTTCAAACAGCACAAACAGAGCTGCAGCCACCACCTGCTGACCAGCGTATTGCAGCTCTTCCACAGAGCCAACCGGAGCATCCTAGGAGACAACAAGGGTAGTTTTGGAATCTCTATACATGGACCTTTCCATCAAACCTTAAGTACCTTCTAAAGATCACATTAAGACACTAAGAAAGGGAGCTCAAGGTCCCCTGGTCAACTGATATCATACCAGAATAATCAGTGTTCTGTTTTCTGTCTATTTGTACTTAAAACGTGCACATGTTTGTCACGTGTTGATTTTTAGCCATTATTCTTTGTTGGTTGTGAAAACATTAGTCTTAACTAATTTTAGATGGTCTCATAGTTCTATAAATAGGAGGCCTAAACCTTTGTAAAAATGGAGAGATTGTTCAATATCTGACAACAAAAGAAGTCAATTCAATATGAAATCTAAACAGTCAAGCACCTCTAAATAGATATCTGTTAACCAAGCAATCAAAACAGCAGTCCTGCCAAATAAAGATGCAGAAAATTGCTTGTTCACCTCCTACTCTACGTCGTATTCACAAGTCACTACTAGCTAATTCCACATGAATAGCACTCAGAAAATAATAGTAATAAAAAAATGCAAGTAATCTAATAGTAATCTGATAATTACAACAAAGCCCAAGAAATTCAAAGAACAACCCATAAATTGAGGGAATCAACAGGATACAAGAACAAGAAATTGAAAGAAAAAAAAGGCAAAAAAAAAAACTACCTGTCGTGGGTTCTTTGAGAGGTGGCTGAACGGTTCAACGCTGCAGCGTAGCGGCAGCACCGGTGTGCAGAAGGAGGCTGAAACTCCGGCAATGGCTGCGGTATGGTGTGCGGGAATAGGGTTCGTGAGGTAATCGGGTTTGTGAGGGGAATGTATTCGTGAGTTTCTGAATTGGGAGGGAAATGGGGACGGAATGTGAGGGGTGGGTTTTGATTTGAGAGGGAAATGAAAAAATAAAATTATTAGTATAAGGGTTTTCGCAACGACTTTATTGTATCTGTATATTTAAATATTTTTTGCAACAATAAATACAGTTACGAACTATTTATTTAATTTTAACAACTAAATTGTTTGTTGTAAAAAATTGGGTTATACCGGGAAATTATTTTAAGGGGTGGGGAAGTTTATTTTTTATAGTAACGATTATTTAGCAACAACAACGGATTTCGCAACAACTTGTATTTTTCGCAACGAAAAAAATATAGTCGTTGCTAAAAGTTGTTGCTAAAAACAAGTTTTCTTGTAGTGATATTGACTCAAAACTGTTCCAGAAAACAGTTTTTAAAGGTTCCTCAATCTCTTGAAACAATCTCCAGACAAAAATTTTAAACGTCCATATCCTCTATTCACCCCCCTTTTAGAGAGTATTCGACCTCCTATCAACTTTGTTTTTGTTAGTTACTACGTAAACAAAAAAAATGATACTATATTATAAATTAAAAACATTCTTCAAATTTATAACATAGTATCTTTTCTGTGTAAGATAGTGACTTTTACAATTAATTGCTTTTTGCTCGATCGTGACCTTAAATTTTTTAATCTTACTTCAATCAAGGGTGTAGAGAATGCTTCTTATGCTTCTCATTTTGGACACCCTTCTTATTGGATTCCTCCCCAAATAAAACCTATATATTTAAAATTTATTTTAATTAAGTATATTCCGTCAAAATCTGAAGTGTAGCTTATTCCTTGATGTTTATGAAGGGGCACTTGATTGATTCAGCAAACTAACTTGCCTCGATCATGTCCTGGAACTTGTGGCCTTTCTCATTCTAACCCTGCTTAATCAAAGAAGCTGGAACTGCTAGGCCAATTGAAAGCCTCCAACCTCAAGGGAGAATTATTTACTCTTAATCCTTGTTCATTAATATTAAAATACTAATAATATTTCAATAATAATAATAATAATACAATAATAATATTGAAATGTTGTAGAGAGTTCAGGATATATAATGACAAGGGCATTAGAAATCTGACGCAAAAAATGGAGACAGGATCGCTAGGAAAAATGTTGATGGCGACGACAAGAATGGCTATGGAGACGGGAAGGACCTTAGCCATCTGGTGTTTTTCTGGGTGCAAGATATTAATGGTCAACGTTTTGATGATGACAAATACATACTTATAGTGTAATAGTATAAAATAAAGTAGTTTAGATTAGTTTCATCTTGTATAGAAATGACTCTTTTTGAATTAAACTTTGGAATTTCATCAATAATATATTAATCAAATAAATTAGACCGGCTCCATAGTTTATTTTACTTTAAACTATTCATTATAACTAATAGTTAATAAATATAAGTCAATAATAGTATAATATATAGATTAATAAATAGTGTAACAGTTTATTTTAGTTTAGACTTAAAGCTTATTCACCATCACTAATAACTATAAGTTTAGATAGTCTGATAGTTCGATAATCTATTTTCATCTAAAGTATTCATTATCACTAATAGCTCGAGTTATGTAATTGAACTTAGAGTCGGCGTTTTTTTATTATTGGACTCGAAAAGAATCAAGTTTCTTGAATCAGGTTGTAGCTATCAGAAAACCAAGAGAAGCTATCAAATGCCCAAGTTACTTTTATGACCTAAGCATGCATTTGGGTTCATTATTTAGAGGAGGTAATAATTGTTTGAATCTTTTGTATTTTTATATATTGAATAACAAATTAAGATTCCTTTAAAAATTTAGGCTAATTTTAAACTTACTGTTTCATCTCTTTCTTATATAATAATAATAATAATAATAATAATAATAATAATAATAATAATAAGAAATTAGAATATACGAATAAAAAGATTTCAAATATTTTAAAAAAAAATTTTAAATAAAAAAATTGAAAAAACAAAAATGTGTAAATCACCATTATTTCATATTCATAAAGGTGTTTATTCAGGTTGTCGGATCGGTTTGGATGAGTGTTATTCGGTTCGGTAATATTTTGAATTCGTTACTTTTCGGATACGTGTTGTTTGATCTATCGAGTTTGCATTGGTTCAATGTCGGTTCATGTTCATATCGAGTGTCAATTGGTCTATGATTGTCATCGGTTAATAATTGGTTAGATTGTACTGAACACAGATCGAGTTTGGGCTTTATTTACTAGTAGAATTCGACAACAGTTGTTATGGATAAAGTCAGTATCATACTAAGTTGCCAGTCATTTTACTTAAGAGAAACTAGTTACAACACAAATCAATTATCAAAATTTAGTCTATTAGAGTAATAAAAACTAACAAAAATAATCTATTAGACTATTGTGACCTTATACGTCCTCCATTTCAATTTACTTGCAACACTTTTCTCTTTTGGATTTCACAATACTTGCAACATTACCTTTTTTAGCTAAAAGTAACTTAATAATTTTTTATTTTACCCTTATTTTATTCTCACTTTATACATTATTAACTTGTTACCTACTAATATTAGGGGGTACTATAGACATTATACATTTGACAATGACATTTCTTAATACTTATGCCAATAGGCAATGTTGCAACTAAATAAGAACGGAGGAAGTACTTTGTTTGTTAAAGTGAATAGTTATTGTAAATAGTGAATTTTATAAACTAAATTATCTATTAGATTTTATAGTACGCTATAAGTTGATCATGAAGCGGATCATTGAAAGCTAAATAACTGAAACTCGATTTATTAGAGTAAATGTAGTAATGTTAATTATATATGTGTGAAATAAACTTGTATGTAGTAATGTTAATCATATATAAGTGTGAAATAAACTTGTAATTATGCCTATAATTGATATTGAATACTCTAAACTTCATCTAGTTATTTGAATAAAATTAATCTAAAGAATTGATTTGACTAGAATGAAATTAGAGTATAAACTAATCAATTGATCACACTAAAGTAGACATATATAAATTTTTTTTTTTGTGTTATTTAATTACATTGAAACTTTAAACTAACTAAATTCTACTATATTATTATTTATTAATCGATAATTCAAAATTTTGATTATAGGGCTGTTAGAAACAAATAATAATTGATACAATCTTTTATATACTCGTAAATTTTGAAATAGAAATACTATGCCTAAATATTTTTCACATCGATTAGAGATCAAAATGAAAGTGTAACGCTTCCTTATAAAAGAAATAGAGAGAGCAAAATATCAAAATTAAATTTTGTCTCATATTGATTGGAGAACAAAATGAAATTGAAGTGCCCACATGTAACACATCTGAATTTCTGATACCTTAAATGAAACAAAAACGTTAAGGAAGGGAGAAAATTCGTGTCTTATTAAAAAATATTTTGAAATATTACTAATCTAAACATTGATTAAAAAACATGGTGAGTCAATCAAAATGTTCAAAAAAGCCTCTCTCTCTCTCTCTCTCATCTCTCTCCTTCTCTTTTCTCTCAAAAAACCCTAGCCTCTATTGTTAATTTTTGGGCTACTATCAACAATAGCCCTCAATCTCTTTATTTTTGCTTCTTTTTTGTTTTTAATTACAAATGAAATTTATTCTCTCAACATTAGAGTTATTCTATTCATCTATTAGATTCAATCTACCCATATGTTGAGTTTTAAAGTCTCTCATGGTGAGAGTTTGAAATCTTGTTATCAATCAATAGTAAAAACATGTATGATGTCATCACGAGTCTTAGTTATGCTAATACAAACCATAGTATCAAACTTATCTCTATTTCAAATTCACCAGATCAAAAGACCCATCGGAGGAGGCTATCAAGCAGCGATGTGATAGAGAGAATGCTTTAGTGTTGGATCTCCTTTATAATGATCTTGACGTTTTCTATATAGAATTTTGTTTCACTAAATTTTAAAATTGTTATGTATTTGATCGATTGTTACTCTATTGTAGATGTCGTATGACATTTTTATCAATGAATTACTAGGTTCGTTTCAAAAAAATGGTGAATTAGAAAATCGACAACATCTACTGATAAATGCAATTATTTGCACATATTTATATCATTTATACTTCATAATGATGTTCGTTGTTAGTAATTTCGTGCTTATTTTGAAGATGTATGCTACTTTATCCATTTTGGTTATTCATGTTGATTTTGAGTGGTTTTGATTGTTTTAAACATAATTCATATGGTTTTAATAATGATAGAGTTTACTAAGGGGATTTTAGCTCGGTTGAAGATGTTCTACAAAGAAAATGAGCAAAGAGCAGAAGAATTTTTATAATACAAAAGTTTTGAGGTGAAATTTGATACATGTCTACTCTTTTGGTCACAACCTTTAATAGGAAGATCGTATTGATGCAAGGTTTGTAGCATTGGAAACTAGACTTCAAAGATATACAACGACATATTATATGTCCAATTTCGAAAATCGAGCAAGAAATAGAGACCATTTAAATTCCGACTCGGCTTTCTTATTCTATTTTGGTCGAGCAACTCGGCTTTGGGTCAATGTTTTTCTGCAAGGGATTTTCATGCAGGTGTTTTCTTTAGTCTTTGAATTAGCTTTTAGGGTTAAGTCCTTATTAGTATAAATAAGGCCCTAAAAACTAATTAGGGATTTCCTCTTTTCCTCTTGACTCTCTTTTAATCCTTTCCATTAGTTTTGTTCTTTAATTCATCCTTTAATTTAGTTTTTCATGAAGTTTTCCATTAATCTTCCTTTGAAGATTGTAAGTTTCCTTTGCATTTAATTTTGTTTGTTTTTGATTTCTTATACTAGTTTAATCTTTCCTTAATGAACTTTAATTGTCTTCGATTAATCATCCTTCAATAAAGAATTCGTTTTGTTCTTCATAATTTGTCTTTTGATTCATTGTTGTGTTTCTTCTTGTTTAATTATTGCTTTACTTGCAAGTTTTAATATCATCATATTTATTCATGTTTTAGTATCATATTAGCGTTTGTGTTCATTGTTTCCACCATGAATAGTGAGTAGGTCCATTTTTAGGGTTAGGGTTTGAACCTATAGTTCAAGTATGATTTGATTATTAAATGTGTCTATGAAATAAGGATTAAAGTGATTGAATTGTGTCATTAACCCTAAATTAAGTATGCTTTGTCGACTAGTCAATAGAATTATCGTGTGAGATTAGGATTAACTTTGTTTTAGGGTAAATTTTGTTAGATTCTTAATAATTTTTTCAATAAAAATAGCGTGTGAGAATCAAATTAATAGGGTCTTAATGTCATAATTAATCTACAAAGCGAGAATATGAGATTAACAAGATCATATTTAATCACATAATTAATCCGACATTTCATAGACACTAATAAGAGTTTGTTGTTGAATGAGCAAAAGGTCTCGGTCTCTTGAAGATTTTGATCCTAAAATCGAGGCCACAGCTCGTAGACTAAATGCAATCAGGAGGCGAGCTAGAAAAGAATATGTAAGACAGGTAAGAATTGCCCAGAATAATAATAACTTCGTCCGTATGAGTGCGCCTTCGCTTACCCTAAGTTCCATTCCCTACATCGTTAAACCAAATTTCAATGCGGAGAACTTCGAGCTGAAACCTCACCTCATTCAGATGATAGAGAAGAATCAGTTCAGAGGACACCCTTTAGAAAATCCCCATGATCACATTGCTGACTTTATGGAGGTGTGATACAATAAACCGCCAACGATTTAAATGAGGAGGCGGTCTGTATGAGGCTTTTCCCTTTTAGTTTGAAGGATAAAGCCAAGGCTTGGTTGAAATCTGAACCTGCAAGTATTTATTGAGATTGGGAAGGACTGGCTAATGCATTTTTGGCCAAGTTCTATCCTCCCAAGAAGACATCACAGATAAGAACACAACTGCAAACTTTTAAGCAGAAATAGTTTAAGTCCTTTCATGAGGCCTAGGAGAGGTTCAAGGGCCTCCAAATGAGTTGCGCTCATCACTTTCGTAGATTGGTTGCTTACCCAATCCTTTTATGTAGGATTGTTTGATGAGCACAAGTCCTCAGTTAACGTAGCATGTAATAGTGATATGGATGCTAAGTCGCCTAAGGAGGTTTTGAGACTCTATGAGACCATGGCCAAAAATGGTTTCTCTTGGGCTAAGGTAAGTA
This sequence comes from Amaranthus tricolor, assembly GCF_026212465.1. Lineage (NCBI taxonomy): Eukaryota > Viridiplantae > Streptophyta > Magnoliopsida > Caryophyllales > Amaranthaceae > Amaranthus > Amaranthus tricolor. The sequence goes on along the minus strand of NC_080059.1, from coordinate 14,830,198 downwards.
TGGAAGTAGTACTCGTAGTTCTTCGGTTGATAATGTTTCTATGTGTGATACTTGTGGTGTTTCTGGCCACTATTCAAGCACGTGCCCATATGTTTATGAGGAGGTACATGCTTTGTACTGTAGGCCAATAAAGGATCCAATCTCTAACACATATAATGCAGGCACAAAGAACCACCCAATTTCTTATACAAGAGTGAAATGTGCGGAATCCAACACCATATCAACCACCGCTTAACCTACCTGGGTTTGTCCCAAGACCCAAGCAACCAAACCATCCACCCCCACAGCACCACCACCATCAACCATCTAATGTGGAGTCACAACTTTCAGAGCTCAGAAATTTTATGCAGACACGTATATAGTCGAGTAGCGCGTATATGAAGATGCTAGAGACTTAAATCACACAGTTGTCTCAACAATAGAATATGCATGCTCCTAATCAGTTTTCTGGCCAGCCTAAACATAAAGGCAAGGAGCCCAATCAAATAAATGTTGTGATCGAGGTGGAAGGTAACAAATTGGCTGACACTCGTCTACAGAAGATGTCTTCAGTGAAGCCAATTGGTGAATACCAAGTCTAATACTGTTTGCTTTGAATCTAATAAATTGAGAAATGACCGTGAAAATGAAAAGAAGTCTAGGATACGTGATATTAAAATTGATTGTGTCCCTTTCCCTCAAAAGCTGGCTCAAGCCAAACTTGAGAAGAAGTATGAGAAGTTTAAGTTACTCAAAGACAACTCTTTAGAGTCGTCTTTTCTAGACATTCAAGCCAAGGCACCCACGGTTCCTAAGATGTTTGAGGACTTATTGTCTAATAAGCATGGGGGGACTACCACAGTTCTTAAGTTAGGAGACCCCAGTAATTTAAGTACTCTTGTTACTATTAGAGGTACTTTAATAAACAAAGCTTTGTGTGACTTGGGTGCAGGTGTGAATTTGATGCCATATTCATTGTTTAAGAAGCTAGAAAATGTTGGTAAACTGGCCCCCTATGAGACTAGACTACAACTTGCCAATTGTAGTCTTATCTATCCTAAGGAGATTTTGATGGATGTGTCGGTGGATATTGGAAGGTCTGTTGTCCCTTGTGATTTTTTAATTGTAGATATGCTCGAGGACCCTAAGCCCCCAATCTTTCTAGGGAGACCATGTTTGGTAACTTGGAGGACTGTGGTAAATGTTGCTAGAGGTAGGATTGTTATGGAAATAGGGGATGAAAAGCATGAATTTAATATAGATATTTTCCTTTATTTTCATGTGTTTGTTGAATCTATGTGTCACGTGGACACTCCAACTAAGTCTAGCTACGAGTTACATGTTAAAGCTTTAGAAGCCTTTCTTGAAGGCACTAAGGAGAGTGAAGAGGTGATGAGTTGGAAAGGTGTTTGTGATGAAAATTTTGATCTAACACATGACCTATTGCAAGATGATAAGTTTCTGTAGGATACTAAGTTGCAAGTCGAAGAGACGATGCATAAGGAAAAGAAGGTGACAAGGGAGAGCTCTACACCTCCCAAGGTAATTTATAGTGAAGTTTCATCCATTCAGAGCGCTAATGTGTTACCAACAAGAATCATAAAAAGACATTTTTCAAAAAGAAGTTTTTTAAGAAAAAGAAAAAGAAAAGGCTTGTTAGGAATAACAGTTTTAAAAATGTTGACCTTGTTGACGAGGAGACTACTTAGATAAAGTACTTAGAAAGGGTTGAATTGAAACTCATTGAAAGGAACATTTTCCTTTGCAATAATCTTGAGCCCAGTTAATTTTCATGGATTGATCTGATTCGAGCTAAAGACTTTAAACAAGCGCTTTGAGGGAGGCAACCCGTACTTGTTCATTTATTTTTTATTTTATTTTATTTTTATTACGCTTTTATGTGTGTGTTTAGTGTAAAGGCACGTATTTTAGACTTCCCCGATCTGTGTGCTTTTATTTTGTTTGTCTTTGTTCTTTTGCTACGTTGTTAAGCATTGAGGACAATGCTTTTGATAAGCATGGGGGGCGTTTACGCCTGTTAGTTGTAGCTTTTATTGCTTCCGAGTGTAGTTTTAATGCTTTCTTAGACGAGGAATTTAATGCTTTTGTTATAGGTTTTTTGTTTTTATTTTGTTTATATTTTTGTTTACCCCTACCCTCTCTAAAAGAAAATGTGTGAGTGCTAGCCAATAACCTGTGAAGGAGGTCTAGGCAAAAGGAGAGTGAGTGTTCATCAGCTGTTATTGTTGTTCATCCTTTGCCGCAGCATTCGCAAGTATGTCTCTATTCCTTTCTCTATCTTCTCTATAATTCTAGCTCCACTAAATTGTCATACCTTAACCCACCTAGCCGTCCTCCCTTACATTCTCGCATATCACCTTCTATCAAACAGTGCATGTAATTTGAGCTCTATAATTTGTAACCAAAAATTATCCCCCATTCACTTTATTCGAAATTAATTGTTAGATTGCGAGATCCATGAGCTTAATTGTTTGAGCCAAGTTGTTTGGAGTTTGGTTGTTTGTTTGGTTTCATTATGTTGTAGTTGTGGTGATGCTGTGTTGGGATGGTTATGAGGTCGACAAAGGGTTTAAGAATTTTTATGGGCTCAAAGTGAGATTATTTTATGAGAGCAAGGAGGTTAAGATAGGACTCATGATCATCACTTATGTCCTTCTCCATACCAGGATCATAATCCTTATCATTATCACTATGATGCTCATTATCAGAAATCTCCACCTCATGAACAATTTCATCTCTGAAAAGGTGCATTGTAGATGAGTACCTGAATGAAAATGAATAGAAGTATATTAGAACAACAATTTCATCCTAGGATCATATGACTATTTTTTTCAATCCTAACCATTTCAAAACAATAATATATATACTAATTAGTGTTGTGTGCCGAGTTTCATACCAAACAAATCAAGTTTGAACTACGTTAAGAGTGTTAGTGCCATAAATGCTTAAAAAAGCTTAAAAACGCAACCTGGCACGTAATTTTAAGCACATGTCTATTTTTTCAATTCTAATCATTCAAAACGGTAATAAATACTATTTAGTGTTGTATGCCATATTTCATGCCAAACAAACCAAGATTTAACTACTTAAGCGAGTAATTGCCATAAACACTTAAAAAGTCTTAAAAACGCAACTTGACAAGTAATTTCAAGCACATGTCTATTTTTTCGATTCTAATTATTTCAAAACAATACTATATACTATTTAGTGTTATGTGCCAAGTTTCATGCCAAACAAACCAAGATTTAACTACTTTCAGGGTGTTAGTGTCATAAAAGCTTAAAAAGGCTTAAAAAAGCAACTTGGCACGTAATTTCAAGCACATGACTAGTTTTTCAATCTAAGCTTTTCAAAACAATAATATATGCTAATTAGTGTTGTGTGCCATGTTTCATGCCAAATAAACTATGATTTAACTATTTTAAAGGTGTAAGTGCCATAAAAGCCTAAAAAGATTTTAACTATTTAAAGCGAGAAAGTGTCATAAAAGCTTAAATACATCATACCTTGTGAATCACTTGATTCAAATCTATTCATTCAGTGCAATCTACACGCATATAACCAACATCTACATCATCTTCATCCACGATTTTTGGATTATTAAAGGGTGGGGGGTCCTCAAAAGCATCATATTCTTCCTCATCATCAATATTACCTATACTAAGGATACTTCTTTTTCCTGTTACAACAATAGACCATATTTTATCAAACGGGTCTACAACGTAGAATACTTGCTTAGCGTGTGTGGCTAGTATAAATGGCTTCTCACTATCACGCAAACCAGTTAAGTATACAAGAGTGAATCCACAAGGGTCATCATTTTTTACGCATCTTCGGTTGCTATCTACCCACTTGCATTTGAAAAGACCAATGATAAAACTAGAGTAGTCAAGCTCCCATATTTCCTGTAAACCCTCACATCGTAACCCTCATATTTGTTGACACCTTCATGAGGACCAAAAGCTAACCACTTAACAGTTTCAAATACGCCCTTGAGTTCTACATATTACTCGATTATGAAACCAATCAATAAACGTCTTATTATGCAACTGCATCAACGTCTTATCATATTTAGAAGGATATTTGGCGCACAATATATCAAAATGCTCATTCAAAAAAGGATGGACTTCTGGAATATGATACAACACATACAAGCTTGCTTGTAGAAGACTGTCTCGAGGAGGTGTGATCAGTTTAGAGCCAATTGTTTCTTTTCCTTCAAGCCTTCCTTCATGTTGAGTGGTAGGAAGTCTAATAGGCTTTACCATGACCATATATGCAGTTATGAAGTTACCATTCTCATCGCTCATAGTACCTTGAATCATACTCCCCTCGGGCTGTGCTGGATTCCTCACTTTGTTTTGTAAAACTCTCATGTGTCTTTCAAAAGGATAACTCTACCTTAGAAAAAATAGGACCTAGAAGCTTGATGTCACGAACGAGATGGACAACAAGATGAACCATTATGTCAAAAAGAGAAGGTTGAAAATACATCTCAAACTTACATAAAGTTACAATCACGTCGACTGAAGGAGCATCAAGTTTAAAAGGATCAAGCACTTTACCACAAATTGTGTTGAAGAACGAACATAGCTCGGTAATAGCATATCTCACATGTTTTGGCAACATTCCACGGATTGCAATTGTTAAGAACATTTGCATCTTTACATGGCAATCGTGAGATATCATGCTTCTCAACTTCAAATCACTATTTTGGGTCACAAATCTTTTCATGTTGGATGAGTACCTAGACGAAACCTTAATACCATAGAAAGACTCACAAAATGCCCACTTCTCTTCCTTGAACAATGTGCAGCAAGCTGGAGGCAAATAATTTTTATTATTACTCATCTTCTTCTTACTGCCACCTACTTATTCAGCTCTTTTTCTTTTCTTACTCACCTTAACCTATGGCCACAACTCCGGCCGTAAACCCTTACATTCAAAGTAATCTCGCACGGCTTTAATATCCTTCGTCTTACCCGGAATGTTCATGAACGTCCCGAGTATGGCATCGCATACATTTTCTCTATATGCATAACATCAAGACAATGCCTAACCTGTAGATCTATCTAATATGGAAGCTTCCAAAAGATTGATTCTTTTCTCCATAGTCGGTCTTCAACCCCTTGCACTTGCTCTTTTTAACAAATACAGTTTACACTCCATTTAACATGTTCATAAACCTCATAACCGGTCAACGGTCGACAAGCTACACGGTCCTTAACCTCCCCGTTGAACATCTTTTTCTTCTTAAGATATTAGTGATCTCATGGGAGGAACTTTCGATAGTACATGAATACATGTTTGCACTTAGGAATCCACGTGGATTCCATGTGATCGATACATAATGTGCATGCTTTCTTCCCTTTGTTCTTATACCCGGATAAGTTTCCATACGCCGGAAAATCATTAATGATGCATATAGCATTGCATGTAATGTGAACTCCTCAGTAGGATTTGCATCAAACATGGAAACCCCTTTATCCCATATCTTTGTCAAATCCTCAACGCGAGGTGCAAGATATAAATCTATGTCCTTTCCAAGTTGTTTAGGACCCGAGATTAGAAGTGAAAGCATAATGTACTTACATTTCATACACAACCAAGGAGGCAAAACTGGCTAAGTACTACGTGTAGAACTAAGATTGTCGAATGGGTTCATTCCATTCATTTACAGTTCCAGCCTTAAATTACGATCTTCATCCCCCAAATGTCTTATGCAAGCTATCAAGAGTCTTCCACTCCGGAGAATCAGCTGGATGTGTGAGCAAGTGACCTTTCTTCACCCTATCTGCATGTCACCTCAAATTTAACGCATCTTTCTTTATAGAAATCAAGTGCTTGAATTTAGGTATTATTGGAAGATACCACAATACCTTAGCCGAGGGCCCTTTAGTATCTCAAACCCCTTTATGCTTGTAACGCGATGACCCACACCTCGAACACTCTTCTAAGTTTTCATTTTCATTCCGATACAATACAAAATCATTCGGATACACATGAATCTTTTGATACTCTAATCCTAAAGGACACATGAGCTTTTTAGCATAATATGTCGACTTTGGAAGTTCATTTCCATTAGGAAGCATCTCACCTAACGCTGCTAATAACATTGTGAAACTAGTGTCACTCCAATTGAACTTTGACTTAATGTTGAAAATTTTCTACACAACTGTTAGTTTGGTGAAAATTGTCAACATGTTAAAAACATGAGGACGTTTTCCTAACTCATCCTCGACCCCCTCCATCATCTCATCAACACGATCTACATCCTCATCGACATCCTCAACAACACTTTTTTTCTTTGTAAACTCCCTACTCACCATGCCAAACCCAAACATGATATTAAGGCGTAAATTCATGTCAAAGTATGTGCTCCCTAAGGATGTCAACACTAACTACCTTTGATACATTGCCACACTTGACACATGGGCATTAAAAACCAGCTCCCCCCGTCCTAACTTGATGTTCAACGGTAATACTACAAAATTCTATCACCCTATCAACAAATTCTGATGATTTAATGCTACCATAGATCCAAGAACGAGCTTTTGTCATCCTAAGTGTGATTAATTAAAAATAAAATTAATAATCATTTTTAAACATGCATACTTACTCATTTGTAAACATATATACTTAACCCTAAAACTAAGTAATAATCGTTCATTTAACGTTAATAATCCCTAATACTAATATGCATATTCTAATAAAATTTTTTCAAGCCTATGCATATACTCTAATAAAAACATTCATTTAACCCTAGATAATTCTAGTAATAATACAATCCTAATTAACCCTAATTATTAATTAACAAACTAAAAATATAAGCAAGGAAAAGTAAAAAAAAAAAAAAACAACTACATTAATAAGCAAAATCACATTCTTAAATATAAAAAATAAAACAACATCATTCAACCTTAAAAATATGAAAAACAATAAAAATTTGTGTCAATAGAAATTACCTTGTATGTCTAGATGAAGAATAGTTACAATAGGACCTACAATGAAATAAGAAAGATAAAATTCGTACACATGACTATTTTTACAATAAATAAAGTAAAAATAAACACCAAAAATCATTAATGGGGTTTATAAGCAAAGAGAGGGGAATGAACAAAAATGGGGATCATGAAAGCTTGATGGATGAGAATTAAAAATGAGAAGTTATGATGGATGAGAATTAAAAATGAGAAGTTAAACCTTAAATTTCCGAATGAAAAACTTGAACGAAATGCAAATTTTCATTTGAAAATAGAAACAACTTTTCATGGGTTGAAGGTTTTGAAGATGAATGGTTTTGAAATAAACAGTAGCAAGTAATGTCGTGGGAATTATGTGGGAACAAAGAAGGAAAACAGTAACAAGTAAGTACTACTTTCAAAGGGGCACATTTTTCTTTTTAAAAAAAATTTGGATATATGCTACGGTTCCCAAAAAATCGCAACATATAATGCTTTAAATGCTGCGGTTTATTGGGAACCTCAGTATATATCTAATTGTAAAATTTTTTAAAAAAATAAAAATTAGACTATATGCTACAGTTCCCAAAAAACTACAGCATATTGTGTATTATTTTTTTCCCTTATTTTTTCATTCCATTTTATGTTGCGTCTGTTATGAACTGAAACATATTTCACGCAGCAGATAAGCTTTTTTCCACTAGTGTGAGATTATAAAATTAACACAATAGGTGGGTGATTTTGTTATGAATTATGCATGAGAATGAGTTGAAAGTGAACTTATTTTTTATATAAATTGGGCTATGATGATGATGAGGAATCTAATTTGAGTAATGTTTAAGAATTATTGCGTATTCGAATTTGGAGTTTAATTTTTTTATGGTATAACATGTCGAGTTAGAAACTAACATGGATATGACTTAGAGGCTGAATGGTGAGTTTGATGTTACGAATTTGTTATGTCTTGATAGCATAGTTTGAATTTGAAAGTAGGAATACATTTGAAGTTTTAATAGTATTTTGCGTGGGAGTTTAGATTATGATTTGGTATCCGTTTAAGGCTCCATATGTGAGTTGCAGATTATAAGTTTTAACATTAAGAATTGGTTGTTACGACTATTAGGAGAGAAATGATAAATTATGTGACTTTACGATTATCTTACGGATCTCTAAAGTATTATATATTGTAAATATGATTGTCAATATGACTGCATTACTATTAAGTATTATTTTGAATTGAAAAAAGTATAAGAATGTCAATTGTTAAACAATTGTAAAACTTTTGATAAAGTAAAGAAACATAGAAATGTAAAGAAAATGCAAAATCTCTTTATAATAATTGAGTGCTAAACATGACAATGATTAAAGAAAAGTTGAATCAAGAATCATAATGCTTGATAAAGGATATTGAGTAAATAGAAGTATGAGAAAATGACTTTGCTAATTTTAGACTTGGTTATAAAGAGAGTATTATAATCAAATATACATCAATATTATTTAAAAAATGAATTCAAGCTATGAATAAAAAACTCAAAAAAGGAAATGTTGTTCTTGAGCTATGATTAAAAAATATATACAAATTCAGTACATAATTAGAAAAGTATAAGGTCAATGTCATGGGAACGTTACTAACTTAATGATCATGTATGCTTTTCCGAGGGGGGTGAATGTGTCGATTCAGCTATGTAGGGCAGAACGCATGCAACAAATAGACGAAAACAACTAGTCTCAAACTGGTGGCATTCTTTATAACCTTAGGTGAGGGTGTGCATTCGGCTCAAGTTCCTCGATGCGGTATGCGATAAGGCACAACGACTAACTTACACGTTTACAAGCGCTAAACTTCTAAAATGACGACCTCATACCTCTACAATCGAGTTATCAGTTAGAATAATTAATAAATTAATAAGACACTAATCAATATCTTAATATTTATAATAAAAACTATAAAATGGAATGAAGTAAATATTCATATAATTGTAATTACAAAATGACGCTATATAAATGTGTACTCAACATAAGTTGGCTATCTGGTTTTGTTCTTTGAACCTATGGAGACTTAGAAAATTAGCGACAGTTGAAACCACAAAGGTTAGCAATCAACAAAGTATCACATCTGGTCATATAAAGGAACGAAAGTTATACAAATCTATTATCTAAATAATTTAGGAAAGGTTACCTAGAATAATCCAACTGTAAAGGTCCGGGTTAAAGTGAACTGAATACTCACATGTGAATATGAATTCCGAATTACACGTCAGACATTTAAGTTTAACCTTTTCTAAGATCGATGACGTTCGAGTGATAAAGAAATAAGTAATCTAAAGAAAACGATAAAAATAAATCAGCAGAGGTCTTCAAGTTTACAACTTGAGAGCCTAAGATAGAACGTATTTGCTAAAAAATGTTCAAACAGTAACTAGAAATGATATAAACTCAAATATGATAGTCAGCATATTAACAAGTTCTAACATTTGAATCCTCACACACCAGCCCCACCTGCAAATCAACCTGCTAGCTGTCAAATGACAACATCATAGTAAACACCAAAGAACATAAACCAATACACATCATAGACTTCATACAATGTATTATACATGTTACATATAAGCAATGAGTTCATCCTAACATCCAAATGCTCTAATAGTTAAGATATCATATTTGAGTTTTCGATTCCCAACTCATGTCGTTGCCCGTCCATTTCGGGTCGCCAGAGTAATATAAAAGTTCAGAGGATACACATTGGAGAGCTAATCCCAAGGTAACCTCCGGCCTAAGACTTTGTCCGTCCTATTCGGGGCGTCAAAGATAAAGTATGCATATCCCCATGGTAACCGTAATGATCCAAAACTGCCATGGGAACGATAACAATAATAATTCTATTCCAATAATTTCACCCCGTGTGGGTAACAAACACAACCATCCTCAAATTTCCAATTTAAAACTCCTTTCAAATTATTTTTGGTGTCTAAACTTTAAGTGATAAACAACATCACATAATAGAATGAACACAACAATATTTCACATAACCAATTACAAAAGCATGGTCTAAGCGTGTACCTTGATAGCTCGGTAAATCAATTCAAGGCACTTTCACAAACGGGATGTCAACCTCTTTTGAACCGAGGTTCTAAACACACACACAAAAAAAAACACGTATTAAACGTTTTTATACATTCAGTTCATTTTATACCATCAAGGCATCACTAAACTACATAATTTTAAAGGATTGAATATTAATCACAATAATTTCTTAATTTTAAAATGCAACCAGAAACTTTATAGGTCTTTTTCGACAGTTTTGAAAATCTAAACAGATTATCTGACTCCATCACTGCGTTTGGAAGGCATCAATTATGTTGGGTACCAAATTTTACAATTTTTAACGCTCATTTACTATTTTTAACTAATGTTAGCGTTTAAGTAAACTTTAATGCAATCAGTGAACGAAACGACAAACAAAACGCACTCGAATGACGAGGTTCGAGGCGTACCTATCGAGGTACACCTACTGTCCAGATTTTTCTTAAAAAAAGTATATTTTTTATATCATATAAATATTTATATTCCTTTGATTCCTTTATTTTAAATTCAACGATTTCTATTCCAAAACATTTACAATCCAACACATACTACCACAAATCATTCTTAATAATGAAATAATCAAAATATGAGCATTCACACATACACAAATCTCAACACCCAGTTAAAGACAACATAAAAACAGAATATAAATAATTATATTAAAACATTTCTGTCACTCATTATATATATATATATATATATATATATATATATATATATATATATATATATATATATATATATGTATGTATATATATATATATATATATGTATATATATATATATATATATATATGTATATATATATATGTATATATATATATATATATATATATATATATATATATATATATATATATATATATATATATATATATATATATATATATATATATATATATGTATATATATGTATATATTTATATATATATATATGTATATATATATATATAAATATTTATATATATATATATATATATGTATATATATATATATATATATATATATATATATATATATATATATATATATATATATATATATATATGTATATATATATATATATATGTATATATATATATATATATATATATATATATATATATATATATATATATATATATATATATATATATATATATATATATATATATATATATATATATATATATATATGTATATGTATATATATATATATATATATATATATATATATATATATATATATATATATATATATATATATGTATATGTATATATATATATATATATATATATATATATATATATATATATATATATATATATATATATATATATATATATATATATATATATATATATATATATATATATATATATATATATATATATATATATATATATATATATATATATATATATATATATATATATATATATATATATTATATATATATATATATATATGTATATATATATATATATATATGTATATATATATATATATATATATATATATATATATATATATATATATATATATATATATATATATATATATATATATATATATATATATATATATATATATATATATATATATATTATATAATATATATATATATATATATATATATATATATATATATATATATATATATATATATATATATGTATACATATATATATATATATATATATATATATATATGTATACATATATATATATATATATATATATATATATATATATGTATACATATATATATATATATATATATATATATATATATATATATATATATATATATATATATATATATATATATATATATATATATATATATATAAAGATTAACACATGAATATGATTCTTTTAACAAATTAAATTTTGCTAAAAAATTATAAATCATGAACCACCTTCCATTAACAAATTAAAATTTTGTATAATAATCAAGCACTTACTATTTTCAAGGATTAAGGATTTAATTTCCCAATCGAACACCCGAAACAACACTTAAGATTTTTTTCTCACTTTTCTCTCTTTTTCTTTAAAATGGCCAAAAAAAATGGATCTGAAATGGTGAAGAAAATTTCTGAATAATTTTGTGAAATTCAAATGTCTTTTGACCCTTCAAAGCCTAATTAAGCACATTTGAATCTCCCCTTAATTACCTAGCTTTAATATCACTTAATTTGGGTAATAAGGGAGGAGTTACAAACCCCCTGCAATTCCTCTCCAACGGCCGCTATATGTTTATTTCATTTTTTTTTATTTTTTTAATTTTTATTTAATTACTTCATTGTTCAGTTTAGTTGTTATCATTACGCAATAAACTTGCTACGCGATGAACTTGTACGCAACAAAACACGTGCGCAACAAAGGTATACTCAAATAATTATTTAATATATTTAATCGACTAATTTGAGTGAAGTATTGAGTAATTTTTTTATTCTTCTTTTTTTTCGTTTCTTCATAATTTTATGTTGAATGTTGTCGTACTTTTGTTGAATTGATGTTGGATGGACAAAAGTTAATGTTCTTCACTTAAGCAAATATGGTTTAGCAGCATATACAATTAGTAGTAAATCATGAGAATTTATAAATGTTGAAATTGATTAGAGTTATTATGGGCATTATTTGGTGATCGTGATGTTATTGAAATTCTTAGTATTATTACGATTATTATATAATCATTCTCAGTTCTATTTATATTCTTCACTTGAAATCATTCAGACCTGTAGAATCGAATCGGTAGAATCAAATGGTAAAATAGTAAGATTCTACAATAAACATAAATGTGCTATATTCATAATTATTCACCTTAAAAGCTTAAGTTTATTAATTAATGTTTGATTCACTTCATTTTTAAGAATGAAACAGAAAAATATTTAATTATTAGTTTAAATCTTCATAGTGATGAAGAAATTTATTTTTCAAAATTATGATGATAGATCGTTAAGTAGTAAGAAAAATTCATGAAAGATGGTATATAAGAAAAATTTTAAAAAATTAAAAATACATTTGTAGAATAGAATCGTTTAATTGTAGAATCGAAGAATTATGTTATGATTCCAGCTCAACCAAATTTATTTTAATTAGAATCATAAGATTCAACCAGCTTATGATTCTTCCTATAATTCAAATCGCTCACTTAATATAGGATTATAAATCGTAGAATCGACGAATAGAATCGTGATTTTAATAGCCACGTTACAATATATATATATATATATATATATATATATATATATATATATATATATATATATATATATATATATATAATATATATATATATATATATATATATATATATATATATATATATATATATATATATATATATATATATATATATATATATATATATATTATAATATATATATATATAT
>NC_080059.1:14790330-14812830 GCF_026212465.1 Amaranthus tricolor | reverse complement strand
GGCGTGTGGCCACCTTTGATCAAGTCTGGCATTTACTAACTACAGGGCCAATCATTAATAATCTTTGTCACCACTATTCTAACATACGATAAAGACAAAATTTATTACATACGACCGACAAAGGGGACCAACCATTGAAATAAGTACGATCGGTATATTTTTCTGTTATTGATATCAAATCATCTCAAGTGTGAAAGGTCTATATAAACGGTACATTAGTAAAAAATAGAATAAAAAATGAAAATTGAATTCGTAAGAAATGGTTTTTTAAAATAGCAAATAAATATAACAGCTCTTTTTAAAATAGTTTGGCCTTGCCCAATATAAATCGTCTCACAGAAAGGCATCTCAATAGAGAGTTAGTATTTTATGTTTTTTTATAATAATTTATTATTATTATTATTATTATTATTATTATTATTATTATTATTATTATTATTATTATTATTATTATTATCACAAGGTATCTTGAGGCAAATAGAAGAATAAATGAGAATCAAACTCAAATAGTTAGAAAAATGGGTACTTATTCTAGTAGAGAAAATACTTGATTCGTTTGTTATATTCTTAAATTATAAGCTAATGTCTTTGTTCTATTTTTTGTTCCACATTTTTCAAAGCATGTATTTGAGGCTCAACACCTATAAGTACCTTAAAAAATTAAAAAAGTGTCAAGATTTCACACAGATATATATTTTAACTAACTTGTAAATATCGATGAAAAATCATTTACAAGCTTCTCTTTTCTTAAGTAGAATATTTTTTATAGGAATATTAATAGAAAACAAAGAGAGTGTTATTTTATTTTACACTACAATAAAGTTAATTTTTTACGACATAAGATTTAGTGACATTAAAAAATGTTACAGATTTATATTCTTAGTGTAATAATTATTGGTTTTTTTTTAAGTTCTACTGTAAAGTGATTTAGTGATACTTTATTTGGCTTTAGTGACATATTTAATTGTTACTATAGTGAATAGTCTATAGTGACATTTGTGAGAAATGTCACCAGATCCTAAGTCGTGAACAACTTTAGTATGATTTTTTATTATGATGCTAAAGAGTCTAATAAATGTCACTAAAACCACTATATATACCATTAGAAATTCAAAGTAGTGATATTTAAATTAAATGTCACTAAATATATCTCACTAAAAGTCTATTATCTTGTAGTGTTAATAATTGAGCGATAATATTTCATAAATATAAAATTAAAGTAAAGTTGTTTTACAAAATATTGTTTTGTTTTCATAAACATATTACATTTTCCACATAGTAGCTCTTTGTATCCAAAAGGATGTGGCTGTTCAACATGTTACTCGACTCCTCATCCACATTTTGTAAAGTGTTTCATGAAATGGAATATGGTTTATAATTAAAAAAATTAAATAATTAAATAATAATAATAATAATAATAATAATAATAATAAACCCGACAAAGGACGTGATGTTTCTCTTGATGGTGATGACATATGTAAAAGAGAAAAAGGTATAGGCTTTTACTCTTGTGATATTCATTCATTATGTTGAAACTGCTTGGCCTATGATTGAAAAGCCTTCCATCCGTCATCATGAAGAGGCCTATTTCTTAGTTCGTTTTGATATTAAATTAGACTATGAAGAAGCTCTAATTTCTGTGAAATTAAAAGGGAGAAATCAGATCATAATTCGTAAATGGCACGAAAATTCAACTTCAAAGATGAGTTTATTAGGTGCCTCCCTAGCCATTTGGGTGCGATTATCCAATCTTTCTTTCTATTGTTGGAGTCAAGACTCCCTTAATTAGTGTGTTGGGTGTCCCTTTGTTCACAAACAATAGCACTATTAAGCAATCTAAACTACACTACGCACGTATATTGGTGGATCTGAACTAAAATCACCTTATCAATAGAGGCTTAATGCCCATATCCTTAATGTAACTTTTTCAAATTAATATATTTAATTAATTGTAAAAAAAAAACAAATAATAATAATAAATTCGACCTATTTTATATGGATCTAATCAACCATTATAAAAGGTCAAAGGTGTAATCGTATATTAAATTATACATTTAGTCATGACTGATTGTATACAATGGACTAACAATAATATCTGCATGTGATAGTTATTCTCTCTCTATCCAAACTTATAGAGACATGAATATGATGATCTAACCGAAGATAATTAAAACTAACTAATTTCTGATCATCTACAACTACAAAATGTTGAAACATTGAAATTGTTCATACATAGTAGTTGCGATAAAATGAGGTATATAATTCTATGCTTTCTATTCACTATTATTATTCAGCTTGATTTTTTTACGTTTTTCGATGAACATATTCAATTTTAAATATTATTCCCTCCTTTTTTTTATCTTCTCATTTGAGTTTTTCACACATATTAAGAAAGATAAAATTTTTGAGTTGTAGTGGATATTATTTTAATTAAGTTATAGTGTGAAGTAATGATTATATTGGAAGTATAAGGTTATAGTAGATATTATTTTAATTAAATAGTAGGGTGAAGTAATGATTGTATTAAAAGTATGAGAGAGAAAATAATTATAAATAAAAGAAGATGGGTACATTAAAAGAAAATGGGCGGTTTTAAAGGGTAAAAGTGGGATAAAAACTTTCTAAAAATAGAAAGTATTCTAAAGTGGAAGAACTTGTGAAACTACCCGTTATAGTAATGTGGAAGATTAAAAAAGAACGGAGGGAGAATAAATTATATTCAATTAAAAGATTACAAAAATATCAATGTTAATTAAACTTAAATCCAGACAAGTTAAATAAGAATTAATATCACTTTATTTAGATCATAGGTTAAGAATAAAATACATATTAAAAATAATTAATAAAGAATAATAAAAAACAAATAGGATTATATTATATAATACACCTTCCTATTCAGCTTATGTGTTCCATTTTCTTTTATGGTCAAGCCACCTTAATTATCTCATTTCTATTTTTGGTATGGGTTTTGACTTTTATGTCCTTAGTAGTTTTATCCTATTTTCAATTATATCCTTCATTATCCATACTAATTTTCTTCCCTTACATTAAAAACCCATAATATCACTCTCTTTCCTACCCTTAGAGTTTCACTTTTGACTCTCCTCAAAATCCGTAAAAATTCAAATAAAACTCTTAAGGTGAATAGGAGGGAGTAAGAAATATGAGAAAGTGAGGGAGTATTTACCCAACAAGCGGAGTAGTATATAATTATCTTGCGACATGTACAATTACACGTAATCTGTATTGTCGATGTGTAATTTGCAATTTACAATTTCTATTTTGTTAATATTTTTGTGAAAGTTGTTTAAGAGTTCTCACTTTAACTCAATCTAAATCATAAAATTCGAACCCTAAATTAATCATACGGTCTTGAGTTGACAGCACGCGGTAACTCAGATCGAAACTCAAAGCATATACAGCTTTTCTACATGTCTTCAATGGTAAGAATTTTCGGTAACTATACCGCACTCTTAATAGTAAAAAATTTTGTTTTGATATTTGGTTCAAATTGGTTGTAATAATATAGTTTTAGATTCTTTTCATTAATACTCTATTTGTTTCATAATGATATACTTCTTCTAGATCTTAATATTTGTTACAGTTTCTTAGCAACTAATGTTCATCCACTAATCTTATTTATTATATATTTTTCTATGTATATTATAAAATATAGTTAAGTGAGATCTTGTTTGATTCGTCTTAATTTATATTTTCATAATATTAACTTTTTATAATTTTCTATCATATGAAACTAACGATATTAAATATTAAAATTGTGCATTAAATAGCATGAAAAATAAAAATGCAACAACTATTAAAACCAAAGTAAGTATATAATATGTTCCCGTTTACCATGTTGGGTTGTTATATTTATTGTTCCCCTAAAGAATCTTTTAATTTATATCACAAATTTAAGCTATCACTAGTGGAAAAAAACCTTATTTGCTGCGGTTTTTTGACCATTATTTGATGCGGTTTTGGCCCCATGCAATAGTGATAGCAGCAAACGGCCTATTTTAAATTCTGCGGTTAAAAACCGCAGCAAAAAGGGGCATTATTTGTTGCGATCAGCCTCAAAACCTCAGCAAATAATCCTCTTTATTTGCTGCGGTTTTGAGGCTGACCGGAAAATACTTGGTCTTTTTTTTTTCTTATTCGTTTTATACTAATAATAATCCAATAATAATGTAAATTATAATAACAATGATTAATTCAATAATCCAATGATAATCACAAATAATCACCATTAATCTCTTTGTAATAATAAACTCTCGCTCGATCGTATATATAATATAATATTATGTACGTACATATATATAATATTATATACATTAATTAAAGTCCTAAAAAAATCTATACTAATTACAAAAATTAGCAAGATACGCGGCAATCTTGTCTTTTAATTCACGCATCTCTCCACTTCTCAGAGAGCGTGTTTCCCTCGATATGTCGTATAAAACCTATAATATAATATAAAATTAAAAGATTAATAAACATTAGATTTTACCAATAATAATAATTTAAGAACGTGACAAATACTTACGACATCTATATTTTCGACTCCAAACTCCTTCAAAGATTTTATAATATCGTCCATTTACTTCAGCGTGTAGTAGCCGCAATCAACGGAAGTAGAAGGTTGTTGAAAGCACTAAGAGAAAAGAGATGTTAGTTTGTGCCAAAAATCCTTAAAAACGCATAAAATCGCAACTTAAGACGTAATTTGTAGCATATGACTATAATTTTAAATTCTAACCACTTCAACACAATAATGTATACCAAATAGTGTTGTGTGCCAAGTTTCGTACAAAACAAATCAAGTTTGAGCTACTTTATGCGCAAATAGCCAAAAACGGTTAAAAATCCTTAAAATCGCAACTTAAGACGTAATTTCTAGCATATGACTATGATTTTCAATTCTAACCACTTCAACACAATAATATATATCAAATAGTGTTGTGTGCCAAGTTTCGTGAAAAACAAACCAAGTTTGAGCTACTGTATGCGCAAAAGTGCCAAAAACGCTTAAAAACCCTAAAAATCGCAACTTAACACGTAATTTCTAGCATATGACTATAATTTTCAATTCTAACCACTTCAACAAAATAATAGATACCAAATAGTGTTGTGTGCAAGGTTTCGTGCAAAAACAAACCAAGTTTGAGCTACTTGATGCGCAAAAGTGGCAAAAACGCTTAAAAACGCGTAAAATCGCAACTTAACACGTAATTTCTAGCATATGATTATGATTTTAAATTCTAACCACTTCAACACAATAATATATAACAAATAGTGTTGTATGCCAAATTTCGTGAAAAACAAACCAAATTTGAGGTACTTTATGCGCAAAAGTGGCAAATACGCTTAAAAACGCATAAAATCGCAACTTAACACTTAATTTCTAGCATATGACTATGATTTTTAAATCTAACCACCTCAACACAATAATATATACCAAATAGTGTTGTGTGCCAAGTTTCGTGCAAAACAATCCAAGTTTGAGCTACTTTATGCGCAAAAGTAGCAAAAACGCTTAAAAAAGCATAAAATCGCAATTTAACACGTAATATTTAGCATATGACTATGATTTTCAATTCTAACCACTTCAACACAATAATATATAACAAATAGTGTTGTGTGCCAAGTTTCGTGAAAAACAAACCAAATTTGAGGTACTTTATGCGCAAAAGTGGCAAATACGCTCAAAAACGCATAAAATCTCAACTTAACACTTAATTTCTAGCATATGACTATGATTTTCAATTCTAACCACCTCAAAACAATAATATATACCAAATAGTGTTGTGTGCCAAGTTTCATGCAAAACAATCCAAGTTTGAGCTACTTTATGCGCAAAAGTGGCAAAAACGCTTAAAAACGCATAAAATCTCAACTTAACACTTAATTTCTAGCATATGACTATGATTTTCAATTCTAACCACCTCAACACAATAATATATACCAAATAGTGTTGTGTGCCAAGTTTCGTGCAAAACAATCCAAGTTTGAGCTACTATATGCGCAAAAGTGGCAAAAACGCTTATAAACGCATAAAATCGCAACTTAACACGTAATTTCTAGCATATGACTATAATTTTCAATTCTAACCACTTCAACACAATAATATATAACAAGTAGTGTTGTGTGTCAAGTTTCGTGAAAAACAAACAAAATTTGAGGTACTTTATGCGCAAAAGTGGCAAATACGCTTAAAAACGCATAAAATCGCAACTTAACACTTAATTTCTAGCATATGACTATGATTTTCAATTCTAACCACCTCAACACAATAATATATACCAAATAGTCTTGTGTGCCAAGTTTCGTGCAAAACTAACCAAGTTTGAGCTACTTTATGCGCAAAAGTGTCAAAAAAGCTTAAAAACGCATAAAATCGAATTTGTGTACCTCTATTGCTGTCCATTTTGGAAATGTGGCTCTGGATGTAGATCCCATTTGTCCAAGCACTTTTTCATTGTCCTGAAACGCAGGTAAAAAGTAATACTATATATATATATATAAATATATATATATATATATATATATATATATATATATATATATATATATATATATATATATATATATATATATGTATATATATATATTTATATATATATATATATATATATATATATATATATATATATATCTATATATATATATATATATATATCTATATATATATATATATATATATATATATACATATATATATATATATATATATATATATATATATATATATATATATATATATATATATATACATATATATATATATATATATATATATATATACATATATATATATATATACATATATATATATATGTATATATATATATATATATATATATATATATATATATATATATATATATATATATATATATATATACATATATATATATATATATATATATATATATATATACATATATATATATATATATACATATATATATATATATACATATATATATATATATACATATATATATATATATATATATATATATATATATATACATATATATATATATATATATATATATATATATATATATATATATATACATATATATATATATATATATATATATATATATATATATATATATATATATAACACTTAATTAAATCAAATTGGTAAAATAATTAATATTACGTACGCATTCAACAACGCTTTGAATTTTATGTTGCGAGGCGGGAGTCGAAGACGTGTACAGTGTTCGTTAAAGAACATATGACCAAAAGTATCGAATGCAAACTACAAACGCAAATTTAAAATCAACAAATTAGAGATTAGGTGTCTTTAAAAATCAAAAGATAAGTTCAATTTCAAAAATAAAACTTACTCTTCCGTACATGGAGCCAGAATGAACGTGTGTTTAGATGCAAGGGAATTAGTCAAGGCAGTGTCAGTGTATGCTCTGACGTTATCTGGATCATTTACACATTTACTACCCGAAATCGACTCAGGATAAAACTATCCAATTTCTATTGGAGGTTCGCAAGAATTTAGCTTCTCGTAAGCCACACTAAACTCACGAATAAGAAAATTTTGTTAGTAATTCGGTTATTAAAACAATTAAACAACAATGCCTAATTTATAAGATAATGAGCATCACCTCATGTAGACATGGAAAAGAGCTACGTTCAGCATCTCTTCTCTCAAAAATTGCTCAATGTCACTAGGACCATTAATTACAAACGGGCTCTCTAAAAAACAGTATTGGTCCTTCTGCAGGTATAGAATGATTGGGTCCTCTTCACGCAGGCGAGATGCATAAGTGTGCAGCCATTTGCAATTTTGAGAGAGATCTTTTAGCTCTGCATCAACCAAAATTGGAGTGCTTGGCATCGACTTTGACCCAGTCGAGACCTTTGCTGAGGAACCGATCTCTCTCAAAGATCTCTTTGGACTCTTTTGCTATTTCAATTCATACAATTAAATTAGTGTAAGCATGAAATTAAAAAAATAAAAATAAATAAGGTACAAATGATTCTTACCCTGTTAGTGAATCGGACCCAAGTATATGGCCATGTGACGAAACTACCTAGGGCGTCTGATAGTTTCTCAAGGCTCCATTCTGGCATTGGAATCGGGAGTGAGAAATCTTCAAACCCCTTTACAATAGTTTCCACGGTCACACTGATGTGGCCACTTATAACTGGCATCGAATGCACTGTTTGGCCCTCTTTGGTTGGATGGGCCACACCATATGCAACTTTAGTTAAGTCGCCATCACTAGCAACACCTAACTGAGGCAGCAAAAGAGAACAAAGAGTCACCTCCTGAAAAATTGTGTCGTTTATTATAATAAGCATCATAATAAAATATTAAAACGCGTTGCAATTTAAAGTAATAAGTGCTTATATATTTAAAAACTATGTACCTGTAGCACTGGCTCCGGAGTTGGTTCCGGATTTTGAGCAACGGAGTTTATGGTCTCCGGTGTGGGGTTTTCCCCTTCAGGGAAAGTAATGGGCAGGGGTGTTACGGGGGTAATGGGCTCGGGTGTTGGCTCGACCGAAGCATTAGGTTCCCCATGTTGACTTTCCTGATCCTCTACAATTAGGTTTGCCAAGTCAACAACGGGTGCTCCCATCTTCTGCAACACGACGGCCAGTTTAGCGAGAACGTCCTTCGTGATCTCTGCTCGGAGGGTTGCTACTTCATCCCGCAGCGTCGTTCGGGATTGAGTAGCAACACACTATTTTTCGAATGCCTTCTGTAACTCCACGCGGACGCCTCTCTTTCCGACTACCCGCCCACTGTGGTCTTTCCCTAAGATCATATGCAATGCGTCAACATTGCCTCTTGGGGTGAACTCCCCCGTAGCTTCTTTTTCCTTCCAGCTCATCTGTTCAAATAAAAAGTGACATATATAGCAATTAGTATAAGTAAATCAAAGCCAAAGAATACAAAACAAATCAAGAATATACTTAATAATTTCAAAACGCACCACAACATCAGCAACCTTCTTCGTTCCCGGATCATTAATGGTAAATTTACCACTTGCATCTCGGGAATGAAACTCGCAATACCAATCACGCACCCGATCTCCAGCAGGAGTATTCACGGATGCGGAGGTAGTCGTAGATGAGGGCGTGGATGAACTTTGATTGGGGTATAAACCCGCATCCACCCACTCTTTTCGGACCTCATGATATGTTTTCTGGCCCAAGCGATGGTAAAACTTCCTTTTGCTTGCAGAATCAGAAGCTTTACCACGCTTTTCCTAATTAATCATTAGAAATCGAATGTCATGTATTAGTTTAATGACTGAATCAAAAGAAGTAAATTCAAATCAAAATCTATAATATAATATGAAATACTTACAACTTCTATGGGAGTTGTTCTTTTGGCAATAAAGGCCTCCCAATCCCTCTTCGATATGTGACCCCATATTTCGTAGGGCATCTTCGAAGGTGCTTGCTCTCCACCTTCGTTTCCCGTTTTGACCTTTTTGGTCGTACGGGTACGCCTCTTCGTAATCCAGCCAGTTACTAGCTTGGATTTGAAATCTCTGAATCTTTCAGCAACAGCTGAAAGAAACACATCCTTCTTGTCCTCATCGCTCTCGATGTGGAAAAGATTCTACAAAAATAATTTATATTTATTACTGTCAATTAAATTAATTTTAAAATGAAACTAAATGAGTAAAAATAATAAAGTTGCTTACCACAGTATCATTCCATAGAGAGTTCTTCAAACCCTCTGGAACCTCGTTCCATGCGTGCAATATGGAAATCTTGCGGATACATAGGCCCACTTGTTTTCCATATTGTCTACGCCATTTTCCGCAGGGTTGACCAAATGCATTGTATTGCAAATGCATGGGTTCTGTGACTTTGAGGTTTTTCGTAGGACCTCGCCCTTTTCTTTTCTTACTGGTAGTGGGAGCATCAATTGGTGGGGCGTCTTCAGTCTCAAAATCATTGTCGATTGGTGGAGCGTCTTCGCCATACGCTCGTATCTCATAATTTGGTCCTCTTTAATGTCGTAACTACGATGCTCATTATCCGAGGTCTCTATCTCGGGGACAATTTCGTCTCTGAATAGATGCATTGTATATCAGTACCTGAAAGAGTATGAATAGAAATATATTAGAACATAAGCTAAGTAAATATGACTATGATTTACAATTCTAATACGTTCAACACAATAATATATAACAAATAGTGTTCTGTGCAAAGTTTCATGCAAAGCAAACCAAGTGCCAAAAAAACTTTAAAAAGCTTTAAATTCATACCTTGTGAATCACTTAATTCAAATGTATTCCTTCCGTGTGATCTACACGCACATCATCTTGATCCACTGATTTTGGATTGATAAAGGGAGGGGAGTCTTCAAAAGCTTCATATTCTTCCTCATCCTCAACATCACCTATACCAAGGATGCTTCTTTTTCCCGGTACAACAATAAACCACTTTTTATCAAACGGGTCTACAATGTAGAATACTTGCTTGGCTTGAGTGGCTAGTATGAATGGCTCCTCACTATCACGCAAACGAGCTAAGTCTACAAGAGTGAATCCACAAGGGTCGTCATTTTTTATTCATCGTCGATTATTATCTACCCACTTACATTTGAAAAGACCAATATTGAAAGTAGAGTAGACAAGCTCCCATATTTCATGTACCCGCTCGTAGTATACCAATTTAGCATCAACCGGCACTTGATCCTTCGCACTCGCGTAAAATGTAGATGACGCCAAAATAGAAAACCCACTATTCTGTAGATAAGATGACTTCATGTCTTGACCCTCAGTCCAAAATGTGAAGCCATTGACATCGTAACCCTCATATTTGTTGACATCATCACGCGGACCAAAAGCTAACCACTTAACATTTTCGGATACACCCTTGAGTTCTTCGCATATTACTCGATTATGAAACCAATTAATAAACGTCTTGTTATGCAACTGCATCAATGCCCTATCCCCTTTAGAAGGATGTTTTGCGCGCAATATATCAAAATGCTCACTAAAAAAAGAATGAACTTCCGTAATATGATGCAACACATACAAGTGTGCTTGTACAAGACTGTCTCGAGGAGGTGTGACCGATTTGGAGCCAATTGTTCCTTTTCCCTCAAGCCTTCCTTCATGTCTAGAGGTGGGAAGTCCAATAGGCTTTGCCATGGCCAAATACTCGACTATAAAGTTACTAATATCATCGCTCACAGTGCCTTGAATCATACTCCCCTCGGGTTGTGCTGGATTACTCATCTTGTTTTGTAAAACACCCATGTGTCTTTCAAAAGGATAACACCACCTTAAAAAAACTGAACCAAAAAGCTTGATCTCACGACCGAGATGAACAATAAGATGAACCATTATGTTAAAGAAAGAAGGTGGAAAATACATCTCAAACTTGCATAAAGTTACAATCACGTCGAGTTGAAGTGCATCAAGTTTAAAGGGATCAAGAACTTTACTACAAATTGCGTTGAAGAACGAACATAGCTCGGTAATAGCATATCTCACATGTTTTTGCAGTATTCCACGGATTGCAATTGGTAAGAACACTTGCATCATTACATGGTAATCGTGAGATTTCATGCTTCCCAACTTCAGCTCACCATTTAGGCTCACAAATCTCTTCATGTTGGATGAGTACCCAGACGGAACCTTAATGCCATACAAACACTCACAAAATGTCCGCTTCTCTGCTTTGGACAATGTGTAGCAAGTTGGAGGCAAATAAACTTTGTCATTACTCATCTTCTTCTTACTGCCACCAACTTCATCAGCTGTATTTCTTTTCTTACTCACCTTAACATGTGCCCACAACTCCGGACGAAGACCCTTACATTCAAACCAATCTCGCATGGCCATAACATCCTTTGTCTTACCCGGAATGTTCATGAGCGTCCCGAGTATGGCATCGCATACACTTTTCTCAATATGCATAACGTCAAGAAAATGCCTAACCTGTAGATCTCTCCAATATGGAAGCTTCCAAAAGATTGATTCTTTTTTCCATAATTGGTCTTCACCCCCTTGCACTTGCCCCATTTTACCAAATACAGTCTCAACTCCCTTAACTTGTTCATAAACCTCATAACCGGTCAACAGTCGACGAGCTACACGGTCCTCAACCTCCCCGTTGAACAACTTCTTCTCTTACGATATTGGTGGTCTCGTGGGAGGAACTTTCGATAGTGCATGAATATGTATTTGCACTTAGGAATCCACGTGGATTCCATGTCATCGATACATATTGGGCATGCTTTCTTCCCTTTGTTCTTATACCCCGATAAGTTGCCATATGCCGGAAAATCATTAACGGTGCATAAAAGCATTGCACGCAAGGTGAACTCCTTATTAGCATATGCATCAAACACTGAAACGCCTTCATCCCACATCTTTCTCAAATTCTCAACGAGAGGTGCAAGATATACATCTATGTCATTGCCAGGTTTTTTAGGACCCGAGATAAGAAGCGAAAGCATTATGTACTTACGCTTCATACACAACCAAGGTGGAAAATTATAGATCACTAAAAGTACCAGCCAAGTACTATGTTGAGAACTAAGATTGCCGAATGGGTTCATTCCATCCGTACACAGTCCGAGCCTTAAATTACGAACCTCATTCCCAAAAGTCTTATGCAACCTATCAATACTCTTCCACTCCGGAGAATCAAATGGATGTGTGAGCAAGTGACCTTTCTTCACCCTATCTGCATGCCACCTCAAATTTAACGCATCTTTGTTTATAGAAAACAAGCGCTTGAATCTAGGTATTATTGGAAGATACCACAATACCTTATCCGGGGGCCCTTTAGCATCCCGAGCCCCTTTACGCTTGTAGCGCGATAAACCACACCTAGGACACTCTTCTAAGTTCTCGTTTTCATTCCGATACAACACACAATCATTCGGACACGTATGAATCTTCTGGTACTCTAAGCCGAAAGGACACATGAGCTTTTTGGCATAATATGTCGACTTTGGAAGTTCATTTCTCTCAGGAAGCATCTCACCTAACGCTTCAAATAACGTTGTGAAACTAGCGTCACTCCAATTGAACTTTGACTTAATATTGAAAATTGTAAACACTGATGTTAGTTTGGTGAACTTTGTACATCCAGGGTACAGAGGCTTTTGAGAAGCCTCTGTCAACAAGTAATAAAAACACGAGGACGTTTTCCTAACTCGTCCTCGACTCCCTCCATCATCTCATCAACACGATCCACATACTCATCGACATTCTCTTTATCTGTCTCATACCCATCAATATGATCTACTACATTCTCATTGACATCGGCCACATTATTGACGTCCTCAACAACACTTTTCTCTTTGTAAACTCCCTCCTCACCATGCCAAACCCAAACATGATATTGAGGCCTAAACCCACGTCGAAGTATGTGCTCCCTAAAGATATCAACACTATCTACCTTTGATACATTGCCACAACTGACACATGGGCAATAAAAACCAACTCCCCCCGTCCTAACTTGGTGTTCAACCGCAATACTACAAAATTCTAATACGCCATCAATAAATTCCGACGATTCAATGCTTCCATACATCCAAGAACGATCTTTTGTCATCCTAATTAGTGTGATTAATTAATTCAAAATAAAATTAATACACAACTTTTAAACATATATACTTATTTATAACAAACATATTTAACCCTAAAAATATATACTTTGAATAATTAACATTGTATAATCTTAATATAACATTCAAAATATAAATAATAAAATTAAATCATTTAACATTAGAAATATAAGTATTCTAATTCTAATTATTAAAGACAAGTATAACAACAAACCACATTTTTAACAAAATATGCAAATAATTAACAAACCATACAAACCACATTCACAACTAATTACTAAATATGCAAATAATTAATTAACAAACCACATTTTTAACTAAATTACTAAATTACAAGTGAAACAATAAAAATATAAACATGCAAATTTACAAAACAAAGAGAAATTACCTTGATTTCGTGGGTTATGTAATAATCTACAAAGAAAAAAAAATTAGCACTAATTGTCGTATTGGTACTAATTGTCGTATTATTGAACTTGCAAACCACATTAAAAAGAGAAATATAATAATACCCTATAATTCGTATGTAGTAATTTAACAAATAAACCACATTTTAAAGGTTTTTCGTATGTATTGAAATTAAAAAGAGAAATAATACCTTAATTCGTGAGTTTTGCAGATGAACAACACCAAAAATGCGCTGTACTGTATAGAACAATATAGAACTTTGAAGTTTGAAGTTTGAAGTTTGATGATGAACAAGAACAGTATAGAACTTTGAAGTTTGATGAAAATTTGAAGTTTGAAGTTTGATGATGAACAAGAACAGTATAGAACTTTGAAGTTTTAAGTCTAGAACGAAGGAGAAGAAAAGCGATAACTATATGTGTTTGTTTGTGCGTACAGTATAATGAAATCGAAGGGTTTCTCATGAAAATATAAACGTTATAATTTAAAGGGCGCCATTTTAATACACTTAATTGCTGCGGTCAAAGCAAGAACCGCAACAGTTAACAATCTTCAAGGACTATTTGCTGCGGGCACACCACCAACCGCAGCATTTACGTGTATTATTAGCTTCGGGCACAACACCAACCGCAGCATTTGAGTGTGCTACTGAGTATTTGCTACGGTCAAGGGCTAAAACCGCAACAATTATTGGTTTTTTTTTCTTAATCTTATTCCTATTTATTGCTGCTTATATACAAAAACCGTAGCAAATGATAAGCAGCAAATACGTTTTTTTCCACTAGTGTATTCTTGTGAAAGACCGTTTCATGGTGATACAACTTCAAAACAAGATGTCCATATATATACAATTAATTTGTATTATTGGACCATTTAACCCATTTATAAGGTGCGTTTCATGGTGAAACCGTCTGATAAAAGTATTTGTGCGAAAATTTTGGACATAGTTAACTTTGTTTATCCTAATTTAACTGATGTTAAACATTATGGCGCAACTATTTTTAGACGAAGGGAAAATATTACAATAAATTTCAAAAAGTTATCTTTTTGTCTTCACTCGAGTCATTTGATATAATAAATAGAAGAATGTATATAGTAAAATTGATTCAACAAATATACATAGGTTTGTGTTCGATCCGTCTTATTTATGCTTATAACTAGAAGAATAATTTGTCAACTACAACCTTAAAGTTTTGACCTTTTAAGATCAACAACGTCAAACTTTTAGTGATCGGATTCTGCTACGAAAGCTGTACGTTGTCATTTTCCAAAATGTGTGTTTTCGCAAAACGAAAAAGTTTGAAGGTATTTGTTTTTAAAAAGTCTAAACTCTTAAGCTGCAGTTGGCAAAATACTCTACCTAGAATTAATTCGCCCCTTAAAAGCTAGCTTGAGGGATTGCCTGGATCCCTAAGAAAAGTACAAGGGGTAAATAGTTCAAGGAGAATAATACTGGGGAATATTAAAAAGGGAGAAAATATATTGGAGCATTAAAAGTACTTAGTTTGACATTTTTCTTTCATCTTTTTTCTTCTGTCATTTTCAACCATCTCTACTTTTTTCTTCTCTTTCCAACCATATATCTCCCATGAACCTTCATTTTTAATTTCTCTTTTCTCTCTCCTTCACTTGAATTATAGCCCCCAGCCACTATCTAATTCTTCAATTACTGTTTTGATTTTTTTACATTTTCAATGTTCTTTCAATGTTCTTTTATTTAATTTTATTTTTGAAATTTAATTTGAAAATCTTTGTTATCTTATTATTTGAGATTTAGGGTTGGTTTTGATTGAATAAACTAAAAAAGTAGAATAGAGAAAGATGTGAAATAAAAAGGAAGAAAAAAGCTTGAATACCTCTATTGCGTTTGCTCTATTGCGTAAATAGGGTTGGTTCTGCAAGTCAATTTTGACAAGAAAAAAGTTTACTTTAGGGAGGATTAGTGTAAATAGGTACCCACTAATCGAGGGTATTAGAATACCTCTATTGCGTTTGCTCTTAATCCAAGCATATAAAAAATTCCGAAATATTTACCCCTTTACCCTTTACCCCCTAATACCCTACCTAAAGAGTAAAGAATTTCATGGTATTGCCCAGAAGTAACTCATCACCATTAAAAAATTTAATTAATCAGAGTAGTGATATGTAAGAGGTTGAAATAATCAATCATTAATCGAGTTGTTATTAACTCCTTGTCATTACGTTCTGGACACATGACTTAACATGTATTATCATGCATGTAATTTTTAATTTGCAAATGTCAAACCTTATTCTATAATCTTTAATATTTGTTTCATTATCAAACTCATGTTTTCCCATTTTTATAAATAAATTTGCAAGACAACTTCATGTGTAAAGATACCACTGTTCAACTATAAAACCCCAAACATTCTGTCTGCAAATTCAACTCATCCACATTTCATTAAACACACCCAAACATTCCTCTAAATAAAAAACATATCTCTGAAGAACTTCATCAGCAATGGCAGTTCTTAAGTTCCAAAAGTTGTTCTCACTCTTTGTTTTGTTTTCCATGGTATCTGCCATGGCGTACACAGAAGAATTGTCATTAGATTATTATAAGTACTCGTGTCCTGGGGCCGAAGACATTGTTAAAAGGATCACTAAGCAGTATGTTTCTCATGTTCCTAGCTTTGCTCCTGGTTTGCTTAGAATGATCTTCCATGACTGTATTGTTAGGGTATGTCTTATTTCTTTACAACAAATTTAATTTTTCGCGATATTTGATTTAGTGGCATTAAAAAAATGCCACTGATATATAATTTTAGTTTAATAATTGGTTTTTATTTTAAGTTCCACTATTAAGTGATTTAGCGACACTTTATTTGGTCTTTAGTAGCATATGTAATTATTACTATAATTTACAGTGATATTTATGAAAAATGTCGTCACTACATCCTATGTTGCAAAAAACTTTAGTGTGAGTTTTTATTATGCTGCTTAAAAGTCTAATAAATGTCACTAAATCCTCTATATATATTATTAAAAATTTGAAGTGGTAAAGTTTAAATTACATATCGTTAAATATATCTAATTAAAAGCAAATTATATTCTAGTGTTTACTTCTTTCTTACAAACACAATATTATTTCATTTGACAATATTAATGCATCACCCTCACGTCAATAAGTGAATTTCGCCCTAAGCTCTTATCATGTAGTATAGCAAGGACTTTCTTCTGAAATTACTAAACATGACCTAAAATATAAATTTTTTGCTAGTTTTTTTGTCGATTTAGTTTGCGATAATTTTTTCGATAAAACTCCTGTACTTGAAAGATCAAATATACCACAACTCATCTTGATAAAATTTAGGAAATCGGATGTACATAATCTTAATCTTTGTGATAACTATGAGATAGATCTAATTGATCCATTAATGTAAACATCATTTACAACATGTAAATGGACGTACAGTACTGTGTTCACATATTTCATATGTCGTTTAATAACTAATATTATCTATCATGATTTGAAACACTTTAACAACAAAAATTATTCAAGAACTTTATGTTATCATTTTGCAAGACTTTTTTATGATCATAATTCTCAAATAATAGATCCGAATTTTAATTTTGAGAGTGTGCCAATTAATTTATTTTTATGTTTCATAAACTTAAGAGTTGTTAGTATGATATACACTCATAGTTTAATCGAAGGCTTTGGTCACGTAAAAGTGACATAATAATATAAAATGATAGTTGATGTATTTAAAATAGACCTACATATATTATTTAAAGTTTTCTTATCTAGGAAAAAATGTATAAAGTACACTAGGAGTATTCAAAAAATTAGACAAAAAAAAAAAAACAACAACCAAAATAAAATATAAAAAATTAGCAAATTAATATAAAAAAGAATCCCATATCATGTTTAGGTTGAAGTAGCTAGCGCATATCTGTCTAGTGTCTTACTAACTTGATTAATTGCCATTTGTTTAGGGTTGTGAAGGTTCTCTATTATTAGATCCAACCGCCTCTAACAACCAAACAGAGAAGACCGCGATCCCCAACGTGACACTCAAGGGATTCGTTGTCGTTGAAGCAATCAAATCTGCTCTCGAAAAACATTGTCCTGGTGTTGTTTCATGTGCTGATATATTAGCTTTATCTTCTCGAGATGCAATCACCACGGTAAACTTTATGATCATTTATTTATTTATCTATTTGTAGTAGATGACTTTAATTTTAAGGAAGCTCATAAATTTATTATTAATAAACAATCCTTTTATTTATGCTATAGATTAATGGACCATCATGGGATGTTCCTCTTGGTAGAAAGGATGGAAAAATCTCATTGGCTTCAGAAGCCAATGCTTTGATTCCATCCCCCTTTTCAAACATTTCTACTCTTAAACAAGAATTTGCAGCAGTAGGTCTAACCACAAAGGATCTAGTAGTCCTATCAGGTAATAACCTACATTTTACAGTTACATTCCATAAGTAGGGTCGTAAATTTAAAAGCTAACCACTTTAGAATCTCCGGTAAACTTAAAATTAATATTGTAGGTTCTCACACCATTGGACATGGGCACTGCTTCATCATCCAAAGCCGATTATACAATTTCTCAGGACGAGGCGACACAGACCCTGCATTGTCTCCTGGATATGCTGCATTCTTGAAGAATAGATGCAAGCCAATTCCTGGTGATATGAAATCAATTGTTGCAATGGATAAGATAACACCAAGAGTTTTTGATGAGAAATATTACACCATGGTTAGCCAAAACCGGGGGCTTTTCCAGTCTGATGCTGCTCTTTTAAATGATCCGGAGACTAAGAACTACATTGATCTCCAAGTTAACACCATGGGATCATCTTTTGCTCATGATTTTGCTGTGTCTATGTCTAAGATGATTAAAATTGGGGTACTTACCGGAAAACAAGGTGAAGTTAGGAAGAAATGTGGTGCTGTTAATGCTTAAAGTAACATTGTTCTTTGTTTGTTACGTGGAATTTGCTATTAAAAATGACATGTTGAGCATAAATGACATTGTTGGTAGCAAGCTAATAAGGATTGAGGAATTGTTAAAATATTTGTTGATTGAATTTCTTTTTTAAGTTCACTATTTTTTATAATTTTTGTGGGTATTCATCCTTTTGGTTAGTTTATTTATCATGTATCATCTTTTGAATAAGATTAAGAGGAAGTTGGTAGCCTACATGGCTACATGGTTTTGTTAATAGTATTCTATGTTTTTTCTATCATGTATCATCTTTTGAATAAGGCGCATTGTGTTTCAATCAAATACTCCTCTCTGCATGTATTGATGGTTCAACACGAAAACCTGCTAAATGTTCTTAGCTAGATAATTTGCAGGCAACTTGGACATATATTGGTTCCAAAATACAGAGTTTCAGGTGATATTGTCGTTTTTGGGAGCCATTGAATGAGACCTATGATCAATGGCATAAGTCTCTTCGTGATAATATGCATTATGCAAAGAATAAGCTAGAGTTTATTGATGGTTCAACTATGAAACCCGCTGAAGGTTTCTAGACAAACTATGATGAATGGTGTACATCTCTTCGTTCTAATATGTGTGCAAAGAAAAAGCTTGGCTTTATTGATGGTTTGACTGATAAACATACCAAAGGTTCCTAGATAACTCTAATGAACTATGTAGGTATCTGTTAGAAAGTCCTTTAGAATTCTTCTGTTTGGAACATCAATCATCTCCAATTTATTAGTGTAATTAGAGCCTAATTAAACATTCTGTGTATAAATATTGTTGTAATTACCTCATAATATACAAGGAAAAAAATCACAAGAATTATACTGTATTTTTAGCTTGGTATCAGAGCCAGGTTCCGATCACCGGCCGCCGGCAACCCATAAGACTCATCATCTATCATGGAACCCGATAACAAAGCTGTTATTCAAAACCCGGTAACTATGGAAGATTTAATGCAACTGTTTACACAGTTAAACTCCAAAAAATCCACCACAGAAACTCAGAATTTCCAACCTATTCAAATTCCAGAAAAATTGAATCATAAAAATTTCACAAAATGGGCAAAGCTAATGAAACTGGAACTCGGCGGCAGGGGAAGGCTCAATCACATCACAGCCTCCCCGCCAAGCCAAGAGGATCCAGATTACATAAAATGGTCACAATGGGATTCTTTAGTAATCTCGTGGATAATTGGAAATATAGATCCAGAATTGCAAAATCAATTCTTGGATTACCCTACCTTGAGAGATTTGTGGAAAGGGATCGAAATATTATACGGCGGGACCAAAGACGGATTCCAAGTTTTTGACCTCATGGTCAAAGCAAACAAAATCCAGCAGGGAAGAGATCCAATCGAAATATACTATAGCAAACTTACCGGAATCTGGAAGGAGATTGACAGACGTTCACGAAATCCGATGAACAGTCCAGAAGACAAAACGACTTACAATCAAATAACCCAGCAAAACTGATTGTATCAGTTCTTAGCAGGGGTAGATGAAACCATTGGTAAGGATCGACGGGATATTCTCAATCGTGAACCTCTTCCAACACCAGAGGAGGCATTTGCAATAATAAGAAGAGAGATAAAACGGCGAGGGATTATGAGCACCGAACCACCAAAACCCTCACAAATCGAATCATTGGGAATTGGTGGTGGGTTTACTGTAAGGGGAAGAACGGAGAAACCCAATTTCCGTCGAGATGATGAGAAATCATGACTCAGATGCACCCATTGTGGGGGTGCGAAACACACCAAGAAGGGGTGTTTCAAGATTATCGGCTACCCAGAATGGTGGGGAGATCGAAAGAAGAAAGGAGAGAGGAAGAGCATGGCGGTTGTGGGTACCAGTGAGGCACCAGCAACAGGCGGAGAGCACGGAGGAACGGCAGGCGGCTGTGGAGCCTCCCTCTCTGCGTCAGGTATGACAGAGAAAGCAAATGAGGAAGGTATGGCTTTTGGTCTCCAAGGATCAAATTTATATGGCTCAAATTCTCTTGTTTGCCCTAATTCCACACGTAAACCTAAGTGCTCAAGCCCATTTTGTTTTAGGCCCAATACAAATATCAATTCTATCGCACAAACCGTGAAACATGAAAATAAAACCAACTCATACCATGTAGGACTAGTTTGTAAATCGAATAAAAATCCCAGATGGATTTTTGATTGTGGAGCAACTGACACTATGACATTTGATTCCAGTGACCTTGAAACTATTCTCCCACCAGGAAAAAATAGCGTACAAACAGCCAATGGAGAGGTAGTTAAAACAGAGGGGTTGGGTGTTATCAGGATTTCAGATAACATCAAATTATCAAATTGCCTTTTCATACCAAACTTATCCCACAAGTTACTTTCCGTTAGCCAATTGACAAAAGAATTAAACTGTATTGTTAACATAAATTCTTCTGGTTGTACTGTCCAGGATGCTCGGACAGGGGAGATTATTGGGCATGGTACTGAGGAGGGAGGACTATATTATGTTACTAAGATGTCTCACCAGGGTAAAGCAATGCTTGTTCACGGGAGGGTTGAACAGCAGCTTTGGATGTGGCATAAGCGACTAGGTCATCCGTCTTTAGGATACCTTAAGAAACTCTTCCCTAATCTTTCTAGTTCAAATGTTCCTTTTGATTGTGAAGCTTGTATCCTTGCTAAGAGTCATAAGCATTTTTATCCGAACAGTGATAGTAGAACTGATAAACCTTTTGTTTTAATTCATTCGGATGTGTGGGGACCAGCTCCTGCGTTCAATAATCATGGTTTTTTATATTATGTTACATTTATTGATGATTGCACTAGAATGAGTTGGGTGTATTTCCTTAGAAACAAATCTGATGTCTATAAGACTTTTGTCTCTTTCTATAAAATGGCACAAACACAATTCCAAACCCAAATTAGAATTCTTCGATCTGATAATGGTACTGAGTATAAGAATATCGACATGAACCTTTTTAATGACACAAATGGCCTTATCCACCAAACCA
Organism: Amaranthus tricolor; assembly: GCF_026212465.1. Lineage (NCBI taxonomy): Eukaryota > Viridiplantae > Streptophyta > Magnoliopsida > Caryophyllales > Amaranthaceae > Amaranthus > Amaranthus tricolor. The sequence goes on along the minus strand of NC_080059.1, from coordinate 14,790,873 downwards.
CATGTCGTGATACCCCACAACAAAACGGGGTAGCAGAAAGAAAAAAACTGAACTCTATTGGAAATGACCCGGGCCATAATGATCGAATCCGCTGTCCCTGCTTATTACTGGCCTGAAGCCGTCGCCATAGCCACTTACCTTACCAATCGCCTTCCTACAAAGAGCCTAAATTTTTCTACCCCATTAGATACCCTAAAAACTCATACTAATATTCCTTCTACTCATTCATTACCACCTCGGGTCTTTGGTTGTGTTGTGTATGTTCATTTGCCTAAACGAGAGAGGAATAAACTTGAACCACGGGCTGTTAAGTGTGTCTTTGTGCGATATGGGATTACTCAAAAAGGATACCGCTGTTTCAACCCAATTACTAAACGATTATATATTACCATGGATTGTGATTTTGTTGAAACAGAGTTCTATTACCACCACCTTCCATCTAAGGGGGAGACACCTAATGAGGATATAGATCTAAGTTGGTTAGTCTACCCAAAACTGAGTGATCTCGACCCAAAAGAACAAGGAGGCGATACCACGAAGGCA